>NW_027206738.1:300000-531494 GCF_032191515.1 Phaenicophaeus curvirostris
AATTCAGTACCCTATCCTAAAGCATGCTGTTAGGAGGGAATCTGCAGCTTGCAGTGAAAGCGCTTCCAGAGGGGAGTCTAATGAGGGCAAACATTTGATGGTAGCAGCTTCCCTGCGGGATATAGTCTCTTTGCCAAAACCGCATTATTAGGCGAAAGTAAGTTACAATTCAGTACCCTATCCTAAAGCTTGCTGTTAGGAGGGAATCTGCAGCTTGCAGTGAAAGCGCTTCCAGACGGGAGTCTAATGAGGGCAAACATTTGATGGTAGCAGCTTCCCTGCGGGAGATAGTCTCTTTGCCATAATCGCCTTAGTAGCCGCAGTTAAGTTACAATTCAGTACACTGTCCTACAGCTTGCTGTTAGGAGGGAATCTGCAGCTTGCAGTGAAAGCGCTTCCAGAGGGGAGTCTAATGAGGGGAAAGATTTGATGGTAGCAGCTTCCCGGCGGGAGATAGTCTCTTTGCCAAAATCGCCTTATTAGGCGAAAGTAAGTTACAATTCAGTACCCTATCCTAAAGCTTGCTGTTAGGAGGGAATCTGCAGCTTGCAGTGAAAGCGCTTCCAGAGGGGAGTCTAATGAGGGCAAAGATTTGATGGTAGCAGCTTCCCTGCGGGAGATATTCTCTTTGCCAAAATCGCATTATTAGGCGAAAGTAAGTTACAATTCAGTACCCTATCCTAAAGCTTGCTGTTAGGAGGGAATCTGCAGCTTGCAGTGAAAGCGCTTGCAGAGGGGAGTCTAATGAGGGCAAACATTTGATGGTAGCAGCTTCCCTGCGGGAGATACTCTCTTTGCCAAAATCGCATTATTAGGCGAAAGTAAGTTACAATTCAGTACCCTATCCTAAAGCTTGCTGTTAGGAGGGAATCTTCAGCTTGCAGTGAAAGCGCTTCCAGAGGGGAGTCTAATGAGGGCAAAGATTTGATGGTAGCAGCTTCCCTTCGGGAGATAGTCTCTTTGCCAAAATCGCATTATTAGGCGAAAGTAAGTTACAATTCAGTACCCTATCCTAAAGCTTGCTGTTAGGAGGGAATCTGCAGCTTGCAGTGAAAGCGCTTCCAGAGGGGAGTATAATGAGGGCAAAGATTTGATGGTAGCAGCTTCCCTTCGGGAGATAGTCTCTTTGCCAAAATCGCATTATTAGGCGAAAGTAAGTTACAATTCAGTACCCTATCCTAAAGCTTGCTGTTAGGAGGGAATCTGCAGCTTGCAGTGAAAGCGCTTCCAGAGGGGAGTCTAATGAGGGCAAAGATTTGATGGTAGCAGCTTCCCTGCGGGAGATAGTCTCTTTGCCAAAATCGCATTATTAGGCGAAAGTAAGTTACAATTCAGTACCCTATCCTAAAGCTTGCTGTTAGAAGGGAATCTGCAGCTTGCAGTGAAAGCGCTTGCAGAGGGGAGTCTAATGAGGGCAAACATTTGATGGTAGCAGCTTCCCTGCGGGAGATACTCTCTTTGCTTAAATCGCATTATTAGGCGAAAGTAAGTTACAATTAAGTACCCTATCCTAAATCTTGCTGTTAGGAGGGAATCTGCAGCTTGCAGTGAAAGCGCTTCCAAAGGGGAGTCTAATGAGGGGAAACATTTGATGGTAGCACCTTCCCTGCGGGAGATACTCTCTTTGCCAAAATCACATTATTAGGCGAAAGTAAGTTACATTTCAGTACCCTATCCTAAAGCTTGCTGTTAGGAGGGAATCTGCAGCTTGCAGTGAAAGTGCTTCCAGAGGGGAGTCTAACGAGGGCAAACATTTGATGGTAGCAGCTTCCCTGCGGGAGATAGTCTCTTTGCCAAAATCGCATTATTAGGCGAAAGTAAGTTACAATTCAGTACCCTATCCTAAAGCTTGCTGTTAGGAGGGAATCTGCAGCTTGCAGTGAAAGCGCTTCCAGAGGGGAGTCTAATGAGGGCAAAGATTTGCTGGTAGCAGCTTCCTTGCAGGAGATACTCTCTTTGCCAAAATCGCCTTATTAGGCGAAAGTAAGTTACAATTCAGTACCCTATCCTAAAGCTTGCTGTTAGGAGGGAATCTGCAGCTTGCAGTGAAAGCGCTTCCAAAGGGGAGTCTAAAGAGGGGAAACATTTGATGGTAGCAGCTTCCCTGCGGGAGATACTCTCTTTGCCAAAATCACATTATTAGGCGAAAGTAAGTTACATTTCAGTACCCTATCCTAAAGCTTGCTGTTAGGAGGGAATCTGCAGCTTGCAGTGAAAGTGCTTCCAGAGGGGAGTCTAACGAGGGCAAACATTTGATGGTAGCAGCTTCCCTGCGGGAGATAGTCTCTTTGCCAAAATGGCATTATTAGGCGAAAGTAAGTTACAATTCAGTACCCTATCCTAAAGCTTGCTGTTAGGAGGGAATCTGCAGCTTGCAGTGAAAGCGCTTCCAGAGGGGAGTCTAATGATGGCAAAGATTTGATGGTAGCAGCTTCCCTGCGGGAGATAGTCTCTTTGCCATAATCGCCTTAGTAGCCGCAGTTAAGTTACAATTCAGTACACTGTCCTACAGCTTGCTGTTAGGAGGGAATCTGCAGCTTGCAGTGAAAGCGCTTCCAGAGGGGAGTCTAATGAGGGCAAAGATTTGATGGTAGCAGCTTCCCTGCGGGAGATAGTCTCTTTGCCAAAATCGCATTATTAGGCGAAAGTAAGTTACAATTCAGTACCCTATCCTAAAGCATGCTGTTAGGAGGGAATCTGCAGCTTGCAGTGAAAGCGCTTCCAGAGGGGAGTCTAATGAGGGCAAACATTTGATGGTAGCAGCTTCCCTGCGGGAGATACACTCTTTGCCAAAATCGCATTATTAGGCGAAAGTAAGTTACAATTCAGTACCCTATCCTAAAGCTTGCTGTTAGAAGGGAATCTGCAGCTTGCAGTGAAAGCGCTTGCAGAGGGGAGTCTAACTAGGGCAAACATTTGATGGTAGCAGCTTCCCTGCGGGAGATACTCTCTTTGCCAAAATCGCATTATTAGGCGAAAGTAAGTTACAATTCAGTACCCTATCCTAAAGCATGCTGTTAGGAGGGAATCTGCAGCTTGCAGTGAAAGCGCTTCCAGAGGGGAGTCTAATGAGGGCAAACATTTGATGGTAGCAGCTTCCCTGCGGGAGATACTCTCTTTGCCAAAATCGCATTATTAGGCGAAAGTAAGTTACAATTCAGTACCCTATCCTAAAGCTTGCTGTTAGGAGGGAATCTGCAGCTTGCAGTGAAAGCGCTTCCAGAGGGGAGTCTAACGAGGGCAAACATTTGATGGTAGCAGCTTCCCTGCGGGAGATAGTCTCTTTGCCAAAATCGCATTGTTAGGCGAAAGTAAGTTACAATTCAGTACCCTATCCTAAAGCTTGCTGTTAGGAGGGAATCTGCAGCTTGCAGTGAAAGCGCTTCCAGAGGGGAGTCTAATGAGGGCAAAGATTTGATGGTAGCAGCTTCCCTGCGGGAGATAGTCTCTTTGCCAAAATCGCATTGTTAGGCGAAAGTAAGTTACAATTCAGTACCCTATCCTAAAGCTTGCTGTTAGGAGGGAATCTGCAGCTTGCAGTGAAAGCGCTTCCAGAGGGGAGTCTAATGAGGGCAAACATTTTCTGGTAGCAGCTTCCTTGCAGGAGATACTCTCTTTGCCAAAATCGCATTATTAGGCGAAAGTAAGTTACAATTCAGTACCCTATCCTAAGGCTTGCTGTTAGGAGGGAATCTGCAGCTTGCAGTGAAAGCGCTTCCAGAGGGGAGTCTATCGAGGGCAAAGATTTGATGGTAGCAGCTTCCCTGCGGGAGATACTCTCTTTGCCAAAATCGCATTATTAGGCGAAAGTAAGTTACAATTCAGTACCCTAAACTAAAGCTTGCTGTTAGGAGGGAATCTGCAGCTTGCCGTGAAAGCGCTTCCAGAGGGGAGTCTAATGAGGGCAAACATTTGATGGTAGCAGCTTCCCTGCGGGAGATAGTCTCTTTGCCAAAATCGCATTATTAGGCGAAAGTAAGTTACAATTCAGTACCCTATCCTAAAGCTTGCTGTTAGGAGGGAATCTGCAGCTTGCAGTGAAAGCGCTTCCAGAAGGGAGTCTAATGAGGGCAAACATTTGATGGTAGCAGCTTCCCTGCGGGAGATAGTCTCTTTGCCAAAATCGCATTATTAGGCGAAAGTAAGTTACAATTCAGTACCCTATCCTAAAGCATGCTGTTAGGAGGGAATCTGCAGCTTGCAGTGAAAGCGCTTCCAGAGGGGAGTCTAATGAGGGCAAACATTTGATGGTAGCAGCTTCCCTGCGGGAGATAGTCTCTTTGCCATAATCGCCTTAGTAGCCGCAGTTAAGTTACAATTCAGTACACTGTCCTACAGCTTGCTGTTAGGAGGGAATCTGCAGCTTGCAGTGAAAGCGCTTCCAGAGGGGAGTCTAATGAGGGCAAACATTTGATGGTAGCAGCTTCCCTGCGGGAGATACTCTCTTTGCCAAAATCGCATTATTAGGCGAAAGTAAGTTACAATTCAGTACCCTATCCTAAAGCTTGCTGTTAGGAGGGAATCTGCAGCTTGCAGTGAAAGCGCTTCCAAAGGGGAGTCTAATGAGGGGAAACATTTGATGGTAGCACCTTCCCTGCGGGAGATACTCTCTTTGCCAAAATCACATTATTAGGCGAAAGTAAGTTGCATTTCAGTACCCTATCCTAAAGCTTGCTGTTAGGAGGGAATCTGCAGCTTGCAGTGAAAGTGCTTCCAGAGGGGAGTCTAACGAGGGCAAAGATTTGATGGTAGCAGCTTCCCTGCGGGAGATAGTCTCTTTGCCAAAATCGCATTATTAGGCGAAAGTAAGTTACAATTCAGTACCCTATCCTAAAGCTTGCTGTTAGGAGGGAATCTGCAGCTTGCAGTGAAAGCGCTTCCAGAGGGGAGTCTAATGAGGGCAAAGATTTGATGGTAGCAGCTTCCCTGCGGGAGATAGTCTCTTTGCCAAAATCGCATTGTTAGGCGAAAATAAGTTACAATTCAGTACCCTATCCTAAAGCTTGCTGTTAGGAGGGAATCTGCAGCTTGCAGTGAAAGCGCTTCCAGAGGGGAGTCTAATGAGGGCAAAGATTTGATGGTAGCAGCTTCCTTGCAGGAGATACTCTCTTTGCCAAAATCGCCTTATTAGGCGAAAGTAAGTTACAATTCAGTACCCTATCCTAAAGCTTGCTGTTAGGAGGGAATCTGCAGCTTGCAGTGAAAGCGCTTCCAAAGGGGAGTCTAATGAGGGGAAACATTTGATGGTAGCAGCTTCCCTGCGGGAGATACTCTCTTTGCCAAAATCACATTATTAGGCGAAAGTAAGTTACATTTCAGTACCCTATCCTAAAGCTTGCTGTTAGGAGGGAATCTTCAGCTTGCAGTGAAAGTGCTTCCAGAGGGGAGTCTAACGAGGGCAAACATTTGATGGTAGCAGCTTCCCTGCGGGAGATAGTCTCTTTGCCAAAATGGCATTATTAGGCGAAAGTAAGTTACAATTCAGTACCCTATCCTAAAGCTTGCTGTTAGGAGGGAATCTGCAGCTTGCAGTGAAAGCGCTTCCAGAGGGGAGTCTAACGAGGGCAAACATTTGATGGTAGCAGCTTCCCTGCGGGAGATAGTCTCTTTGCCATAATCGCCTTAGTAGCCGCAGTTAAGTTACAATTCAGTACACTGTCCTACAGCTTGCTGTTAGGAGGGAATCTGCAGCTTGCAGTGAAAGCGCTTCCAGAGGGGAGTATAATGAGGGCAAAGATTTGATGGTAGCAGCTTCCCTGCGGGAGATAGTCTCTTTGCCAAAATCGCATTATTAGGCGAAAGTAAGTTACAATTCAGTACCCTATCCTAAAGCATGCTGTTAGGAGGGAATCTGCAGCTTGCAGTGAAAGCGCTTCCAGAGGGGAGTCTAATGAGGGCAAACATTTGATGGTAGCAGCTTCCCTGCGGGAGATACTCTCTTTGCCAAAATCGCATTATTAGGCGAAAGTAAGTTACAATTCAGTACCCTATCCTAAAGCTTGCTGTTAGGAGGGAATCTGCAGCTTGCAGTGAAAGCGCTTCCAAAGGGGAGTCTAATGAGGGGAAACATTTGATGGTAGCAGCTTCCCTGCGGGAGATACTCTCTTTGCCAAAATCGCATTATTAGGCGAAAGTAAGTTACAATTCAGTACCCTATCCTAAAGCTTGCTGTTAGGAGGGAATCTGCAGCTTGCAGTGAAAGCGCTTCCAGAGGGGAGTCTAATGAGGGCAAAGATTTGATGGTAGCAGCTTCCCTGCGGGAGATACTCTCTTTGCCAAAATCGCATTGTTAGGCGAAAGTAAGTTACAATTCAGTACCCTATCCTAAAGCTTGCTGTTAGGAGGGAATCTGCAGCTTGCAGTGAAAGCGCTTCCAGAGGGGAGTCTAATGAGGGCAAACATTTGCTGGTAGCAGCTTCCTTGCAGGAGATACTCTCTTTGCCAAAATCGCCTTATTAGGCGAAAGTAAGTTACAATTCAGTACCCTATCCTAAAGCTTGCTGGTAGGAGGGAATCTGCAGCTTGCAGTGAAAGCGCTTCCAAAGGGGAGTCTAATGAGGGGAAACATTTGATGGTAGCAGCTTCCCTGCGGGAGATACTCTCTTTGCCAAAATCACATTATTAGGCGAAAGTAAGTTACATTTCAGTACCCTATCCTAAAGCTTGCTGTTAGGAGGGAATCTTCAGCTTGCAGTGAAAGTGCTTCCAGAGGGGAGTCTAACGAGGGCAAACATTTGATGGTAGCAGCTTCCCTGCGGGAGATAGTCTCTTTGCCAAAATGGCATTATTAGGCGAAAGTAAGTTACAATTCAGTACCCTATCCTAAAGCTTGCTGTTAGGAGGGAATCTGCAGCTTGCAGTGAAAGCGCTTCCAGAGGGGAGTCTAACGAGGGCAAACATTTGATGGTAGCAGCTTCCCTGCGGGAGATAGTCTCTTTGCCATAATCGCCTTAGTAGCCGCAGTTAAGTTACAATTCAGTACACTGTCCTACAGCTTGCTGTTAGGAGGGAATCTGCAGCTTGCAGTGAAAGCGCTTCCAGAGGGGAGTATAATGAGGGCAAAGATTTGATGGTAGCAGCTTCCCTGCGGGAGATAGTCTCTTTGCCAAAATCGCATTATTAGGCGAAAGTAAGTTACAATTCAGTACCCTATCCTAAAGCATGCTGTTAGGAGGGAATCTGCAGCTTGCAGTGAAAGCGCTTCCAGAGGGGACTCTAATGAGGGCAAACATTTGATGGTAGCAGCTTCCCTGCGGGAGATACTCTCTTTGCCAAAATCGCATTATTAGGCGAAAGTAAGTTACAATTCAGTACCCTATCCTAAAGCTTGCTGTTAGGAGGGAATCTGCAGCTTGCAGTGAAAGCGCTTCCAGAGGGGAGTCTAATGAGGGCAAACATTTGATGGTAGCAGCTTCCCTGCGGGAGATAGTCTCTTTGCCAAAATCGCATTATTAGGCGAAAGTAAGTTACAATTCAGTACCCTATCCTAAAGCTTGCTGTTAGAAGGGAATCTGCAGCTTGCAGTGAAAGCGCTTGCAGAGGGGAGTCTAACTAGGGCAAACATTTGATGGTAGCAGCTTCCCTGCGGGAGATACTCTCTTTGCCAAAATCGCATTATTAGGCGAAAGTAAGTTACAATTCAGTACCCTATCCTAAAGCATGCTGTTAGGAGGGAATCTGCAGCTTGCAGTGAAAGCGCTTCCAGAGGGGAGTCTAATGAGGGCAAACATTTGATGGTAGCAGCTTCCCTGCGGGAGATACTCTCTTTGCCAAAATCGCATTATTAGGCGAAAGTAAGTTACAATTCAGTACCCTATCCTAAAGCTTGCTGTTAGGAGGGAATCTGCAGCTTGCAGTGAAAGCGCTTCCAGAGGGGAGTCTAACGAGGGCAAACATTTGATGGTAGCAGCTTCCCTGCGGGAGATAGTCTCTTTGCCAAAATCGCATTGTTAGGCGAAAGTAAGTTACAATTCAGTACCCTATCCTAAAGCTTGCTGTTAGGAGGGAATCTGCAGCTTGCAGTGAAAGCGCTTCCAGAGGGGAGTCTAATGAGGGCAAAGATTTGATGGTAGCAGCTTCCCTGCGGGAGATAGTCTCTTTGCCAAAATCGCATTATTAGGCGAAAGTAAGTTACAATTCAGTACCCTATCCTAAAGCTTGCTGTTAGGAGGGAATCTGCAGCTTGCAGTGAAAGCGCTTCCAGAGGGGAGTCTAATGAGGGCAAACATTTGCTGGTAGCAGCTTCCTTGCAGGAGATACTCTCTTTGCCAAAATCGCCTTATTAGGCGAAAGTAAGTTACAATTCAGTACCCTATCCTAAAGCTTGCTGTTAGGAGGGAATCTGCAGCTTGCAGTGAAAGCGCTTCCAGAGGGGAGTCTAATGAGGGCAAAGATTTGATGGTAGCAGCTTCCCTGCGGGAGATACTCTCTTTGCCAAAATCGCATTATTAGGCGAAAGTAAGTTACATTTCAGTACCCTATCCTAAAGCTTGCTGTTAGGAGGGAATCTGCAGCTTGCAGTGAAAGTGCTTCCAGAGGGGAGTCTAACGAGGGCAAACATTTGATGGTAGCAGCTTCCCTGCGGGAGATAGTCTCTTTGCCATAATCGCCTTAGTAGCCGCAGTTAAGTTACAATTCAGTACACTGTCCTACAGCTTGCTGTTAGGAGGGAATCTGCAGCTTGCAGTGAAAGCGCTTCCAGAGGGGAGTATAATGAGGGCAAAGATTTGATGGTAGCAGCTTCCCTGCGGGAGATAGTCTCTTTGCCAAAATCGCATTATTAGGCGAAAGTAAGTTACAATTCAGTACCCTATCCTAAAGCATGCTGTTAGGAGGGAATCTGCAGCTTGCAGTGAAAGCGCTTCCAGAGGGGAGTCTAATGAGGGCAAACATTTGATGGTAGCAGCTTCCCTGCGGGAGATACTCTCTTTGCCAAAATCGCATTATTAGGCGAAAGTAAGTTACAATTCAGTACCCTATCCTAAAGCTTGCTGTTAGGAGGGAATCTGCAGCTTGCAGTGAAAGCGCTTCCAAAGGGGAGTCTAATGAGGGGAAACATTTGATGGTAGCAGCTTCCCTGCGGGAGATACTCTCTTTGCCAAAATCGCATTATTAGGCGAAAGTAAGTTACAATTCAGTACCCTATCCTAAAGCTTGCTGTTAGGAGGGAATCTGCAGCTTGCAGTGAAAGCGCTTCCAGAGGGGAGTCTAATGAGGGCAAAGATTTGATGGTAGCAGCTTCCCTGCGGGAGATAGTCTCTTTGCCAAAATCGCATTGTTAGGCGAAAGTAAGTTACAATTCAGTACCCTATCCTAAAGCTTGCTGTTAGGAGGGAATCTGCAGCTTGCAGTGAAAGCGCTTCCAGAGGGGAGTCTAATGAGGGCAAACATTTGCTGGTAGCAGCTTCCTTGCAGGAGATACTCTCTTTGCCAAAATCGCCTTATTAGGCGAAAGTAAGTTACAATTCAGTACCCTATCCTAAAGCTTGCTGGTAGGAGGGAATCTGCAGCTTGCAGTGAAAGCGCTTCCAAAGGGGAGTCTAATGAGGGGAAACATTTGATGGTAGCAGCTTCCCTGCGGGAGATACTCTCTTTGCCAAAATCACATTATTAGGCGAAAGTAAGTTACATTTCAGTACCCTATCCTAAAGCTTGCTGTTAGGAGGGAATCTGCAGCTTGCAGTGAAAGCGCTTCCAGAGGGGAGTCTAATGATGGCAAAGATTTGATGGTAGCAGCTTCCCTGCGGGAGATACTCTCTTTGCCAAAATCACATTATTAGGCGAAAGTAAGTTACAATTCAGTATCCTATCCTAAAGCTTGCTGCTAGGAGGGAATCTGCAGCTTGCAGTGAAAGCGCTTCCAGAAGGGAGTCTAATGAGGGCAAACATTTGATGGTAGCAGCTTCCCTGCGGGAGATACTCTCTTTGCCAAAATCGCATTATTAGGCGAAAGTAAGTTACAATTCAGTACCCTATCCTAAAGCATGCTGTTAGGAGGGAATCTGCAGCTTGCAGTGAAAGCGCTTCCAGAGGGGAGTCTAATGAGGGCAAACATTTGATGGTAGCAGCTTCCCTGCGGGAGATACTCTCTTTGCCAAAATCGCATTATTAGGCGAAAGTAAGTTACAATTCAGTACCCTATCCTAAAGCTTGCTGTTAGGAGGGAATCTGCAGCTTGCAGTGAAAGCGCTTCCAGAGGGGAGTCTAATGAGGGCAAAGATTTGATGGTAGCAGCTTCCCTGCGGGAGATAGTCTCTTTGCCAAAATCGCATTATTAGGCGAAAGTAAGTTACAATTCAGTACCCTATCCTAAAGCTTGCTGTTAGAAGGGAATCTGCAGCTTGCAGTGAAAGCGCTTGCAGAGGGGAGTCTAATGAGGGCAAACATTTGATGGTAGCAGCTTCCCTGCGGGAGATACTCTCTTTGCCAAAATCGCATTATTAGGCGAAAGTAAGTTACAATTCAGTACCCTATCCTAAAGCTTGCTGTTAGGAGGGAATCTGCAGCTTGCAGTGAAAGCGCTTCCAAAGGGGAGTCTAATGAGGGGAAACATTTGATGGTAGCACCTTCCCTGCGGGAGATACTCTCTTTGCCAAAATCACATTATTAGGCGAAAGTAAGTTACATTTCAGTACCCTATCCTAAAGCTTGCTGTTAGGAGGGAATCTGCAGCTTGCAGTGAAAGTGCTTCCAGAGGGGAGTCTAACGAGGGCAAACATTTGATGGTAGCAGCTTCCCTGCGGGAGATAGTCTCTTTGCCAAAATCGCATTATTAGGCGAAAGTAAGTTACAATTCAGTACCCTATCCTAAAGCTTGCTGTTAGGAGGGAATCTGCAGCTTGCAGTGAAAGCGCTTCCAGAGGGGAGTCTAATGAGGGCAAAGATTTGATGGTAGCAGCTTCCCTGCGGGAGATAGTCTCTTTGCCAAAATCGCATTGTTAGGCGAAAATAAGTTACAATTCAGTACCCTATCCTAAAGCTTGCTGTTAGGAGGGAATCTGCAGCTTGCAGTGAAAGCGCTTCCAGAGGGGAGTCTAATGAGGGCAAACATTTGCTGGTAGCAGCTTCCTTGCAGGAGATACTCTCTTTGCCAAAATCGCCTTATTAGGCGAAAGTAAGTTACAATTCAGTACCCTATCCTAAAGCTTGCTGTTAGGAGGGAATCTGCAGCTTGCAGTGAAAGCGCTTCCAAAGGGGAGTCTAATGAGGGGAAACATTTGATGGTAGCAGCTTCCCTGCGGGAGATACTCTCTTTGCCAAAATCACATTATTAGGCGAAAGTAAGTTACATTTCAGTACCCTATCCTAAAGCTTGCTGTTAGGAGGGAATCTTCAGCTTGCAGTGAAAGTGCTTCCAGAGGGGAGTCTAACGAGGGCAAACATTTGATGGTAGCAGCTTCCCTGCGGGAGATAGTCTCTTTGCTAAAATGGCATTATTAGGCGAAAGTAAGTTACAATTCAGTACCCTATCCTAAAGCTTGCTGTTAGGAGGGAATCTGCAGCTTGCAGTGAAAGCGCTTCCAGAGGGGAGTCTAACGAGGGCAAACATTTGATGGTAGCAGCTTCCCTGCGGGAGATAGTCTCTTTGCCATAATCGCCTTAGTAGCCGCAGTTAAGTTACAATTCAGTACACTGTCCTACAGCTTGCTGTTAGGAGGGAATCTGCAGCTTGCAGTGAAAGCGCTTCCAGAGGGGAGTATAATGAGGGCAAAGATTTGATGGTAGCAGCTTCCCTGCGGGAGATAGTCTCTTTGCCAAAATCGCATTATTAGGCGAAAGTAAGTTACAATTCAGTACCCTATCCTAAAGCATGCTGTTAGGAGGGAATCTGCAGCTTGCAGTGAAAGCGCTTCCAGAGGGGAGTCTAATGAGGGCAAACATTTGATGGTAGCAGCTTCCCTGCGGGAGATACTCTCTTTGCCAAAATCGCATTATTAGGCGAAAGTAAGTTACAATTCAGTACCCTATCCTAAAGCTTGCTGTTAGGAGGGAATCTGCAGCTTGCAGTGAAAGCGCTTCCAAAGGGGAGTCTAATGAGGGGAAACATTTGATGGTAGCAGCTTCCCTGCGGCAGATACTCTCTTTGCCAAAATCGCATTATTAGGCGAAAGTAAGTTACAATTCAGTACCCTATCCTAAAGCTTGCTGTTAGGAGGGAATCTGCAGCTTGCAGTGAAAGCGCTTCCAGAGGGGAGTCTAATGAGGGCAAAGATTTGATGGTAGCAGCTTCCCTGCGGGAGATAGTCTCTTTGCCAAAATCGCATTGTTAGGCGAAAGTAAGTTACAATTCAGTACCCTATCCTAAAGCTTGCTGTTAGGAGGGAATCTGCAGCTTGCAGTGAAAGCGCTTCCAGAGGGGAGTCTAATGAGGGCAAACATTTGCTGGTAGCAGCTTCCTTGCAGGAGATACTCTCTTTGCCAAAATCGCCTTATTAGGCGAAAGTAAGTTACAATTCAGTACCCTATCCTAAAGCTTGCTGGTAGGAGGGAATCTGCAGCTTGCAGTGAAAGCGCTTCCAAAGGGGAGTCTAATGAGGGGAAACATTTGATGGTAGCAGCTTCCCTGCGGGAGATACTCTCTTTGCCAAAATCACATTATTAGGCGAAAGTAAGTTACATTTCAGTACCCTATCCTAAAGCTTGCTGTTAGGAGGGAATCTTCAGCTTGCAGTGAAAGTGCTTCCAGAGGGGAGTCTAACGAGGGCAAACATTTGATGGTAGCAGCTTCCCTGCGGGAGATAGTCTCTTTGCCAAAATGGCATTATTAGGCGAAAGTAAGTTACAATTCAGTACCCTATCCTAAAGCTTGCTGTTAGGAGGGAATCTGCAGCTTGCAGTGAAAGCGCTTCCAGAGGGGAGTCTAACGAGGGCAAACATTTGATGGTAGCAGCTTCCCTGCGGGAGATAGTCTCTTTGCCATAATCGCCTTAGTAGCCGCAGTTAAGTTACAATTCAGTACACTGTCCTACAGCTTGCTGTTAGGAGGGAATCTGCAGCTTGCAGTGAAAGCGCTTCCAGAGGGGAGTATAATGAGGGCAAAGATTTGATGGTAGCAGCTTCCCTGCGGGAGATAGTCTCTTTGCCAAAATCGCATTATTAGGCGAAAGTAAGTTACAATTCAGTACCCTATCCTAAAGCATGCTGTTAGGAGGGAATCTGCAGCTTGCAGTGAAAGCGCTTCCAGAGGGGACTCTAATGAGGGCAAACATTTGATGGTAGCAGCTTCCCTGCGGGAGATACTCTCTTTGCCAAAATCGCATTATTAGGCGAAAGTAAGTTACAATTCAGTACCCTATCCTAAAGCTTGCTGTTAGGAGGGAATCTGCAGCTTGCAGTGAAAGCGCTTCCAGAGGGGAGTCTAATGAGGGCAAACATTTGATGGTAGCAGCTTCCCTGCGGGAGATAGTCTCTTTGCCAAAATCGCATTATTAGGCGAAAGTAAGTTACAATTCAGTACCCTATCCTAAAGCTTGCTGTTAGAAGGGAATCTGCAGCTTGCAGTGAAAGCGCTTGCAGAGGGGAGTCTAACTAGGGCAAACATTTGATGGTAGCAGCTTCCCTGCGGGAGATACTCTCTTTGCCAAAATCGCATTATTAGGCGAAAGTAAGTTACAATTCAGTACCCTATCCTAAAGCATGCTGTTAGGAGGGAATCTGCAGCTTGCAGTGAAAGCGCTTCCAGAGGGGAGTCTAATGAGGGCAAACATTTGATGGTAGCAGCTTCCCTGCGGGAGATACTCTCTTTGCCAAAATCGCATTATTAGGCGAAAGTAAGTTACAATTCAGTACCCTATCCTAAAGCTTGCTGTTAGGAGGGAATCTGCAGCTTGCAGTGAAAGCGCTTCCAGAGGGGAGTCTAACGAGGGCAAACATTTGATGGTAGCAGCTTCCCTGCGGGAGATAGTCTCTTTGCCAAAATCGCATTGTTAGGCGAAAGTAAGTTACAATTCAGTACCCTATCCTAAAGCTTGCTGTTAGGAGGGAATCTGCAGCTTGCAGTGAAAGCGCTTCCAGAGGGGAGTCTAATGAGGGCAAAGATTTGATGGTAGCAGCTTCCCTGCGGGAGATAGTCTCTTTGCCAAAATCGCATTATTAGGCGAAAGTAAGTTACAATTCAGTACCCTATCCTAAAGCTTGCTGTTAGGAGGGAATCTGCAGCTTGCAGTGAAAGCGCTTCCAGAGGGGAGTCTAATGAGGGCAAACATTTGCTGGTAGCAGCTTCCTTGCAGGAGATACTCTCTTTGCCAAAATCGCCTTATTAGGCGAAAGTAAGTTACAATTCAGTACCCTATCCTAAAGCTTGCTGTTAGGAGGGAATCTGCAGCTTGCAGTGAAAGCGCTTCCAGAGGGGAGTCTAATGAGGGCAAAGATTTGATGGTAGCAGCTTCCCTGCGGGAGATACTCTCTTTGCCAAAATCGCATTATTAGGCGAAAGTAAGTTACATTTCAGTACCCTATCCTAAAGCTTGCTGTTAGGAGGGAATCTGCAGCTTGCAGTGAAAGTGCTTCCAGAGGGGAGTCTAACGAGGGCAAACATTTGATGGTAGCAGCTTCCCTGCGGGAGATAGTCTCTTTGCCATAATCGCCTTAGTAGCCGCAGTTAAGTTACAATTCAGTACACTGTCCTACAGCTTGCTGTTAGGAGGGAATCTGCAGCTTGCAGTGAAAGCGCTTCCAGAGGGGAGTATAATGAGGGCAAAGATTTGATGGTAGCAGCTTCCCTGCGGGAGATAGTCTCTTTGCCAAAATCGCATTGTTAGGCGAAAGTAAGTTACAATTCAGTACCCTATCCTAAAGCATGCTGTTAGGAGGGAATCTGCAGCTTGCAGTGAAAGCGCTTCCAGAGGGGAGTCTAATGAGGGCAAACATTTGATGGTAGCAGCTTCCCTGCGGGAGATACTCTCTTTGCCAAAATCGCATTATTAGGCGAAAGTAAGTTACAATTCAGTACCCTATCCTAAAGCTTGCTGTTAGGAGGGAATCTGCAGCTTGCAGTGAAAGCGCTTCCAAAGGGGAGTCTAATGAGGGGAAACATTTGATGGTAGCAGCTTCCCTGCGGGAGATACTCTCTTTGCCAAAATCGCATTATTAGGCGAAAGTAAGTTACAATTCAGTACCCTATCCTAAAGCTTGCTGTTAGGAGGGAATCTGCAGCTTGCAGTGAAAGCGCTTCCAGAGGGGAGTCTAATGAGGGCAAAGATTTGATGGTAGCAGCTTCCCTGCGGGAGATAGTCTCTTTGCCAAAATCGCATTGTTAGGCGAAAGTAAGTTACAATTCAGTACCCTATCCTAAAGCTTGCTGTTAGGAGGGAATCTGCAGCTTGCAGTGAAAGCGCTTCCAGAGGGGAGTCTAATGAGGGCAAACATTTGCTGGTAGCAGCTTCCTTGCAGGAGATACTCTCTTTGCCAAAATCGCCTTATTAGGCGAAAGTAAGTTACAATTCAGTACCCTATCCTAAAGCTTGCTGGTAGGAGGGAATCTGCAGCTTGCAGTGAAAGCGCTTCCAAAGGGGAGTCTAATGAGGGGAAACATTTGATGGTAGCAGCTTCCCTGCGGGAGATACTCTCTTTGCCAAAATCACATTATTAGGCGAAAGTAAGTTACATTTCAGTACCCTATCCTAAAGCTTGCTGTTAGGAGGGAATCTTCAGCTTGCAGTGAAAGTGCTTCCAGAGGGGAGTCTAACGAGGGCAAACATTTGATGGTAGCAGCTTCCCTGCGGGAGATAGTCTCTTTGCCAAAATGGCATTATTAGGCGAAAGTAAGTTACAATTCAGTACCCTATCCTAAAGCTTGCTGTTAGGAGGGAATCTGCAGCTTGCAGTGAAAGCGCTTCCAGAGGGGAGTCTAACGAGGGCAAACATTTGATGGTAGCAGCTTCCCTGCGGGAGATAGTCTCTTTGCCATAATCGCCTTAGTAGCCGCAGTTAAGTTACAATTCAGTACACTGTCCTACAGCTTGCTGTTAGGAGGGAATCTGCAGCTTGCAGTGAAAGCGCTTCCAGAGGGGAGTATAATGAGGGCAAAGATTTGATGGTAGCAGCTTCCCTGCGGGAGATAGTCTCTTTGCCAAAATCGCATTATTAGGCGAAAGTAAGTTACAATTCAGTACCCTATCCTAAAGCATGCTGTTAGGAGGGAATCTGCAGCTTGCAGTGAAAGCGCTTCCAGAGGGGACTCTAATGAGGGCAAACATTTGATGGTAGCAGCTTCCCTGCGGGAGATACTCTCTTTGCCAAAATCGCATTATTAGGCGAAAGTAAGTTACAATTCAGTACCCTATCCTAAAGCTTGCTGTTAGGAGGGAATCTGCAGCTTGCAGTGAAAGCGCTTCCAGAGGGGAGTCTAATGAGGGCAAACATTTGATGGTAGCAGCTTCCCTGCGGGAGATAGTCTCTTTGCCAAAATCGCATTATTAGGCGAAAGTAAGTTACAATTCAGTACCCTATCCTAAAGCTTGCTGTTAGAAGGGAATCTGCAGCTTGCAGTGAAAGCGCTTGCAGAGGGGAGTCTAACTAGGGCAAACATTTGATGGTAGCAGCTTCCCTGCGGGAGATACTCTCTTTGCCAAAATCGCATTATTAGGCGAAAGTAAGTTACAATTCAGTACCCTATCCTAAAGCATGCTGTTAGGAGGGAATCTGCAGCTTGCAGTGAAAGCGCTTCCAGAGGGGAGTCTAATGAGGGCAAACATTTGATGGTAGCAGCTTCCCTGCGGGAGATACTCTCTTTGCCAAAATCGCATTATTAGGCGAAAGTAAGTTACAATTCAGTACCCTATCCTAAAGCTTGCTGTTAGGAGGGAATCTGCAGCTTGCAGTGAAAGCGCTTCCAGAGGGGAGTCTAACGAGGGCAAACATTTGATGGTAGCAGCTTCCCTGCGGGAGATAGTCTCTTTGCCAAAATCGCATTGTTAGGCGAAAGTAAGTTACAATTCAGTACCCTATCCTAAAGCTTGCTGTTAGGAGGGAATCTGCAGCTTGCAGTGAAAGCGCTTCCAGAGGGGAGTCTAATGAGGGCAAAGATTTGATGGTAGCAGCTTCCCTGCGGGAGATAGTCTCTTTGCCAAAATCGCATTATTAGGCGAAAGTAAGTTACAATTCAGTACCCTATCCTAAAGCTTGCTGTTAGGAGGGAATCTGCAGCTTGCAGTGAAAGCGCTTCCAGAGGGGAGTCTAATGAGGGCAAACATTTGCTGGTAGCAGCTTCCTTGCAGGAGATACTCTCTTTGCCAAAATCGCCTTATTAGGCGAAAGTAAGTTACAATTCAGTACCCTATCCTAAAGCTTGCTGTTAGGAGGGAATCTGCAGCTTGCAGTGAAAGCGCTTCCAGAGGGGAGTCTAATGAGGGCAAAGATTTGATGGTAGCAGCTTCCCTGCGGGAGATACTCTCTTTGCCAAAATCGCATTATTAGGCGAAAGTAAGTTACATTTCAGTACCCTATCCTAAAGCTTGCTGTTAGGAGGGAATCTGCAGCTTGCAGTGAAAGTGCTTCCAGAGGGGAGTCTAACGAGGGCAAACATTTGATGGTAGCAGCTTCCCTGCGGGAGATAGTCTCTTTGCCAAAATCGCATTATTAGGCGAAAGTAAGTTACAATTCAGTACCCTATCCTAAAGCTTGCTGTTAGGAGGGAATCTGCAGCTTGCAGTGAAAGCGCTTCCAGAGGGGAGTCTAACGAGGGCAAACATTTGATGGTAGCAGCTTCCCTGCGGGAGATAGTCTCTTTGCCAAAATCGCATTGTTAGGCGAAAGTAAGTTACAATTCAGTACCCTATCCTAAAGCTTGCTGTTAGGAGGGAATCTGCAGCTTGCAGTGAAAGCGCTTCCAGAGGGGAGTCTAATGAGGGCAAAGATTTGATGGTAGCAGCTTCCCTGCGGGAGATAGTCTCTTTGCCAAAATCGCATTATTAGGCGAAAGTAAGTTACAATTCAGTACCCTATCCTAAAGCTTGCTGTTAGGAGGGAATCTGCAGCTTGCAGTGAAAGCGCTTCCAGAGGGGAGTCTAATGATGGCAAAGATTTGATGGTAGCAGCTTCCCTGCGGGAGATACTCTCTTTGCCAAAATCACATTATTAGGCGAAAGTAAGTTACAATTCAGTATCCTATCCTAAAGCTTGCTGCTAGGAGGGAATCTGCAGCTTGCAGTGAAAGCGCTTCCAGAAGGGAGTCTAATGAGGGCAAACATTTGATGGTAGCAGCTTCCCTGCGGGAGATAGTCTCTTTGCCAAAATCGCATTATTAGGCGAAAGTAAGTTACAATTCAGTACCCTATCCTAAAGCATGCTGTTAGGAGGGAATCTGCAGCTTGCAGTGAAAGCGCTTCCAGAGGGGAGTCTAATGAGGGCAAACATTTGATGGTAGCAGCTTCCCTGCGGGAGATACTCTCTTTGCCAAAATCGCATTATTAGGCGAAAGTAAGTTACAATTCAGTACCCTATCCTAAAGCTTGCTGTTAGGAGGGAATCTGCAGCTTGCAGTGAAAGCGCTTCCAGAGGGGAGTCTAATGAGGGCAAAGATTTGATGGTAGCAGCTTCCCTGCGGGAGATAGTCTCTTTGCCAAAATCGCATTATTAGGCGAAAGTAAGTTACAATTCAGTACCCTATCCTAAAGCTTGCTGTTAGAAGGGAATCTGCAGCTTGCAGTGAAAGCGCTTGCAGAGGGGAGTCTAATGAGGGCAAACATTTGATGGTAGCAGCTTCCCTGCGGGAGATACTCTCTTTGCCAAAATCGCATTATTAGGCGAAAGTAAGTTACAATTCAGTACCCTATCCTAAAGCTTGCTGTTAGGAGGGAATCTGCAGCTTGCAGTGAAAGTGCTTCCAGAGGGGAGTCTAACGAGGGCAAACATTTGATGGTAGCAGCTTCCCTGCGGGAGATAGTCTCTTTGCCAAAATCGCATTATTAGGCGAAAGTAAGTTACAATTCAGTACCCTATCCTAAAGCTTGCTGTTAGGAGGGAATCTGCAGCTTGCAGTGAAAGCGCTTCCAGAGGGGAGTCTAACGAGGGCAAACATTTGATGGTAGCAGCTTCCCTGCGGGAGATAGTCTCTTTGCCAAAATCGCATTGTTAGGCGAAAGTAAGTTACAATTCAGTACCCTATCCTAAAGCTTGCTGTTAGGAGGGAATCTGCAGCTTGCAGTGAAAGCGCTTCCAGAGGGGAGTCTAATGAGGGCAAAGATTTGATGGTAGCAGCTTCCCTGCGGGAGATAGTCTCTTTGCCAAAATCGCATTATTAGGCGAAAGTAAGTTACAATTCAGTACCCTATCCTAAAGCTTGCTGTTAGGAGGGAATCTGCAGCTTGCAGTGAAAGCGCTTCCAGAGGGGAGTCTAATGATGGCAAAGATTTGATGGTAGCAGCTTCCCTGCGGGAGATACTCTCTTTGCCAAAATCACATTATTAGGCGAAAGTAAGTTACAATTCAGTATCCTATCCTAAAGCTTGCTGCTAGGAGGGAATCTGCAGCTTGCAGTGAAAGCGCTTCCAGAAGGGAGTCTAATGAGGGCAAACATTTGATGGTAGCAGCTTCCCTGCGGGAGATAGTCTCTTTGCCAAAATCGCATTATTAGGCGAAAGTAAGTTACAATTCAGTACCCTATCCTAAAGCATGCTGTTAGGAGGGAATCTGCAGCTTGCAGTGAAAGCGCTTCCAGAGGGGAGTCTAATGAGGGCAAACATTTGATGGTAGCAGCTTCCCTGCGGGAGATACTCTCTTTGCCAAAATCGCATTATTAGGCGAAAGTAAGTTACAATTCAGTACCCTATCCTAAAGCTTGCTGTTAGGAGGGAATCTGCAGCTTGCAGTGAAAGCGCTTCCAGAGGGGAGTCTAATGAGGGCAAAGATTTGATGGTAGCAGCTTCCCTGCGGGAGATAGTCTCTTTGCCAAAATCGCATTATTAGGCGAAAGTAAGTTACAATTCAGTACCCTATCCTAAAGCTTGCTGTTAGAAGGGAATCTGCAGCTTGCAGTGAAAGCGCTTGCAGAGGGGAGTCTAATGAGGGCAAACATTTGATGGTAGCAGCTTCCCTGCGGGAGATACTCTCTTTGCCAAAATCGCATTATTAGGCGAAAGTAAGTTACAATTCAGTACCCTATCCTAAAGCTTGCTGTTAGGAGGGAATCTGCAGCTTGCAGTGAAAGTGCTTCCAGAGGGGAGTCTAACGAGGGCAAACATTTGATGGTAGCAGCTTCCCTGCGGGAGATAGTCTCTTTGCCAAAATCGCATTATTAGGCGAAAGTAAGTTACAATTCAGTACCCTATCCTAAAGCTTGCTGTTAGGAGGGAATCTGCAGCTTGCAGTGAAAGCGCTTCCAGAGGGGAGTCTAACGAGGGCAAACATTTGATGGTAGCAGCTTCCCTGCGGGAGATAGTCTCTTTGCCAAAATCGCATTGTTAGGCGAAAGTAAGTTACAATTCAGTACCCTATCCTAAAGCTTGCTGTTAGGAGGGAATCTGCAGCTTGCAGTGAAAGCGCTTCCAGAGGGGAGTCTAATGAGGGCAAAGATTTGATGGTAGCAGCTTCCCTGCGGGAGATAGTCTCTTTGCCAAAATCGCATTATTAGGCGAAAGTAAGTTACAATTCAGTACCCTATCCTAAAGCTTGCTGTTAGGAGGGAATCTGCAGCTTGCAGTGAAAGCGCTTCCAGAGGGGACTCTAATGAGGGCAAACATTTGATGGTAGCAGCTTCCTTGCAGGAGATACTCTCTTTGCCAAAATCGCCTTATTAGGCGAAAGTAAGTTACAATTCAGTACCCTATCCTAAAGCTTGCTGTTAGGAGGGAATCTGCAGCTTGCAGTGAAAGCGCTTCCAGAGGGGAGTCTAACGAGGGCAAACATTTGATGGTAGCAGCTTCCCTGCGGGAGATAGTCTCTTTGCCATAATCGCCTTATTAGCCGCAGTTAAGTTACAATTCAGTACACTGTCCTACAGCTTGCTGTTAGGAGGGAATCTGCAGCTTGCAGTGAAAGCGCTTCCAGAGGGGAGTCTAATGAGGGCAAAGATTTGATGGTAGCAGCTTCCCTGCGGGAGATAGTCTCTTTGCCAAAATCGCATTATTAGGCGAAAGTAAGTTACAATTCAGTACCCTATCCTAAAGCTTGCTGTTAGAAGGGAATCTGCAGCTTGCAGTGAAAGCGCTTGCAGAGGGGAGTCTAACGAGGGCAAACATTTGATGGTAGCAGCTTCCCTGCGGGAGATACTCTCTTTGCCAAAATCGCATTATTAGGCGAAAGTAAGTTACAATTCAGTACCCTATCCTAAAGCTTGCTGTTAGGAGGGAATCTGCAGCTTGCAGTGAAAGCGCTTCCAGAGGGGAGTATAATGAGGGGAAACATTTGATGGTAGCAGCTTCCCTGCGGGAGATACTCTCTTTGCCAAAATCGCATTATTAGGCGAAAGTAAGTTACATTTCAGTACCCTATCCTAAAGCTTGCTGTTAGGAGGGAATCTGCAGCTTGCAGTGAAAGTGCTTCCAGAGGGGAGTCTAATGAGGGCAAACATTTGATGGTAGCAGCTTCCCTGCGGGAGATAGTCTCTTTGCCAAAATCGCATTATTAGGCGAAAGTAAGTTACAATTCAGTACCCTATCCTAAAGCTTGCTGTTAGGAGGGAATCTGCAGCTTGCAGTGAAAGCGCTTCCAGAGGGGAGTCTAATGAGGGCAAACATTTGCTGGTAGCAGCTTCCCTGCGGGAGATAGTCTCTCTGCCAAAATCGCATTGTTAGGCGAAAGTAAGTTACAATTCAGTACCCTATCCTAAAGCTTGCTGTTAGGAGGGAATCTGCAGCTTGCAGTGAAAGCGCTTCCAGAGGGGAGTCTAATGAGGGCAAAGATTTGATGGTAGCAGCTTCCTTGCAGGAGATACTCTCTTTGCCAAAATTGCCTTATTAGGCGAAAGTAAGTTACAATTCAGTACCCTATCCTAAAGCTTGCTGTTAGGAGGGAATCTGCAGCTTGCAGTGAAAGCGCTTCCAGAGGGGAGTCTAACGAGGGCAAACATTTGATGGTAGCAGCTTCCCTGCGGGAGATAGTCTCTTTGCCATAATCGCCTTAGTAGCCGCAGTTAAGTTACAATTCAGTACACTGTCCTACAGCTTGCTGTTAGGAGGGAATCTGCAGCTTGCAGTGAAAGCGCTTCCAGAGGGGAGTCTAATGAGGGCAAAGATTTGATGGTAGCAGCTTCCCTGCGGGAGATAGTCTCTTTGCCAAAATCGCATTATTAGGCGAAAGTAAGTTACAATTCAGTACCCTATCCTAAAGCTTGCTGTTAGGAGGGAATCTGCAGCTTGCAGTGAAAGCGCTTCCAGAGGGGAGTCTAACGAGGGCAAAGATTTGATGGTAGCAGCTTCCCTGCGGGAGATACTCTCTTTGCCAAAATCGCATTATTAGGCGAAAGTAAGTTACAATTCAGTACCCTATCCTAAAGCTTGCTGTTAGGAGGGAATCTGCAGCTTGCAGTGAAAGCGCTTCCAGAGGGGAGTCTAATGAGGGCAAACATTTGATGGTAGCAGCTTCCCTGCGGGAGATACTCTCTTTGCCAAAATCGCATTATTAGGCGAAAGTAAGTTACAATTCAGTACCCTATCCTAAAGCTTGCTGTTAGGAGGGAATCTGCAGCTTGCAGTGAAAGCGCTTCCAGAGGGGAGTCTAACGAGGGCAAACATTTGATGGTAGCAGCTTCCCTGCGGGAGATAGTCTCTTTGCCAAAATCGCATTATTAGGCGAAAGTAAGTTACAATTCAGTACCCTATCCTAAAGCTTGCTGTTAGGAGGGAATCTGCAGCTTGCAGTGAAAGCGCTTCCAGAGGGGAGTCTAATGAGGGCAAACATTTGCTGGTAGCAGCTTCCCTGCGGGAGATAGTCTCTCTGCCAAAATCGCATTGTTAGGCGAAAGTAAGTTACAATTCAGTACCCTATCCTAAAGCTTGCTGTTAGGACGGAATCTGCAGCTTGCAGTGAAAGCGCTTCCAGAGGGGAGTCTAATGAGGGCAAACATTTGATGGTAGCAGCTTCCTTGCAGGAGATATTCTCTTTGCCAAAATCGCCTTATTAGGCGAAAGTAAGTTACAATTCAGTACCCTATCCTAAAGCTTGCTGTTAGGAGGGAATCTGCAGCTTGCAGTGAAAGCGCTTCCAGAGGGGAGTCTAACGAGGGCAAACATTTGATGGTAGCAGCTTCCCTGCGGGAGATAGTCTCTTTGCCAAAATCGCATTGTTAGGCGAAAGTAAGTTACAATTCAGTACCCTATCCTAAAGCTTGCTGTTAGGAGGGAATCTGCAGCTTGCAGTGAAAGCGCTTCCAGAGGGGAGTCTAATGAGGGCAAACATTTGATGGTAGCAGCTTCCCTGCGGGAGATAGTCTCTTTGCCAAAATGGCATTATTAGGCGAAAGTAAGTTACAATTCAGTACCCTATCCTAAAGCATGCTGTTAGGAGGGAATCTGCAGCTTGCAGTGAAAGCGCTTCCAGAGGGGAGTCTAATGAGGGCAAACATTTGATGGTAGCAGCTTCCCTGCGGGAGATAGTCTCTTTGCCAAAATCGCATTATTAGGCGAAAGTAAGTTACAATTCAGTACCCTATCCTAAAGCTTGCTGTTAGGAGGGAATCTGCAGCTTGCAGTGAAAGCGCTTCCAGAGGGGAGTCTAATGAGGGCAAAGATTTGATGGTAGCAGCTTCCCGGCGGGAGATAGTCTCTTTGCCAAAATCGCATTATTAGGCGAAAGTAAGTTACAATTCAGTACCCTATCCTAAAGCTTGCTGTTAGGAGGGAATCTGCAGCTTGCAGTGAAAGCGCTTCCAGAGGGGAGTCTAATGAGGGCAAACATTTGATGGTAGCAGCTTCCCTGCGGGAGATATTCTCTTTGCCAAAATCGCATTAATAGGCGAAAGTAAGTTACAATTCAGTACCCTATCCTAAAGCTTGCTGTTAGGAGGGAATCTGCAGCTTGCAGTGAAAGCGCTTGCAGAGGGGAGTCTAATGAGGGCAAACATTTGATGGTAGCAGCTTCCCTGCGGGAGATACTCTCTTTGCCAAAATCGCATTATTAGGCGAAAGTAAGTTACAATTCAGTACCCTATCCTAAAGCTTGCTGTTAGGAGGGAATCTGCAGCTTGCAGTGAAAGCGCTTCCAGAGGGGAGTCTAATGAGGGCAAACATTTGATGGTAGCAGCTTCCCTTCGGGAGATAGTCTCTTTGCCAAAATCGCATTATTAGGCGAAAGTAAGTTACAATTCAGTACCCTATCCTAAAGCTTGCTGTTAGGAGGGAATCTGCAGCTTGCAGTGAAAGCGCTTCCAGAGGGGAGTCTAACGAGGGCAAACATTTGATGGTAGCAGCTTCCCTGCGGGAGATACTCTCTTTGCCAAAATCGCATTATTAGGC
Source organism: Phaenicophaeus curvirostris (assembly GCF_032191515.1). Taxonomy (NCBI): domain Eukaryota; kingdom Metazoa; phylum Chordata; class Aves; order Cuculiformes; family Cuculidae; genus Phaenicophaeus; species Phaenicophaeus curvirostris. The sequence continues at coordinate 324,390 of NW_027206738.1, forward strand.
GAAAGTAAGTTACAATTCAGTACCCTATCCTAAAGCTTGCTGTTAGGAGGGAATCTGCAGCTTGCAGTGAAAGCGCTTCCAGAGGGGAGTCTAACGAGGGCAAACATTTGATGGTAGCAGCTTCCCGGCGGGAGATACTCTCTTTGCCAAAATCGCATTATTAGGCGAAAGTAAGTTACAATTCAGTACCCTATCCTAAAGCTTGCTGTTAGGAGGGAATCTGCAGCTTGCAGTGAAAGCGCTTCCAGAGGGGAGTCTAATGAGGGCAAACATTTGATGGTAGCAGCTTCCCTGCGGGAGACAGTCTCTTTGCCATAATCGCCTTAGTAGCCGCAGTTAAGTTACAATTCAGTACCCTATCCTAAAGCTTGCTGCTAGGAGGGAATCTGCAGCTTGCAGTGAAAGCGCTTCCAGAGGGGAGTCTAATGAGGGCAAAGATTTGATGGTAGCAGCTTCCCTGCGGGAGATACTCTCTTTGCCAAAATCGCATTATTAGGCGAAAGTAAGTTACAATTCAGTACCCTATCCTAAAGCTTGCTGTTAGGAGGGAATCTGCAGCTTGCAGTGAAAGCGCTTCCAGAGGGGAGTCTAATGAGGGCAAACATTTGATGGTAGCAGCTTCCCTGCGGGAGATAGTCTCTTTGCCATAATCGAATTATTTGGCGAAAGTAAGTTACAATTCAGTACCCTATCCTAAAGCTTGCTGTTAGGAGGGAATCTGCAGCTTGCAGTGAAAGCGCTTCCAGAGGAGAGTCTAATGAGGGCAAAGATTTGATGGTAGCAGTTTCCCTGCGGGAGATACTCTCTTTGCCATAATCGCATTATTAGGCGAAAGTAAGTTACAATTCACTACCCGATCCTAAAGCTTGCTGTTAGGAGGGAATCTGCAGCTTGCAGTGAAAGCGCTTCCAGAGGGGAGTCTAACGAGGGCAAACATTTGATGGTAGCAGCTTCCCTGCGGGAGATAGTCTCTTTGCCAAAATCGCATTATTAGGCGAAAGAAAGATACAATTCAGTACCCTATCCTAAAGCTTGCTGTTAGGAGGGAATCTGCAGCTTGCAGTGAAAGCGCTTCCAGAGGGGAGTCTAACGAGGGCAAACATTTGATGGTACCAGCTTCCCTGCGGGAGATACTGTCTTTGCCAAAATCGCATTATTAGGCGAAAGTAAGTTGCAATTCAGTACCCTATCCTAAAGCTTGCTGTTAGGAGGGAATCTGCAGCTTGCAGTGAAAGCGCTTCCAGAGGGGAGTCTAACGAGGGCAAACATTTGATGGTAGCAGCTTCCCTGCGTGAGATAGTCTCTTTGCCAAAATCGCATTATTAGGCGAAAGTAAGTTACAATTCAGTACCCTATCCTAAAGCTTGCTGTTAGGAGGGAATCTGCAGCTTGCAGTGAAAGCGCTTCCAGAGGGGAGTCTAACGAGGGCAAACATTTGATGGTAGCAGCTTCCCTGCGGGAGATAGTCTCTTTGCCATAATCGCCTTAGTAGCCGCAGTTAAGTTACAATTCAGTACACTGTCCTACAGCTTGCTCTTAGGAGGGAATCTGCAGCTTGCCGTGAAAGCGCTTCCAGAGGGGAGTCTAATGAGGGCAAAGATTTGATGGTAGCAGCTTCCCTGCGGGAGATACTCTCTTCGCCATAATCGCTTTATTAGGCGAAAGTAAGTTACAATTCAGTATCCTATCCTAAAGCTTGCTGTTAGGAGGGAATCTGCAGCTTGCAGTGAAAGCGCTTCCAGAGGGGAGTCTAATGAGGGCAAACATTTGATGGTAGCAGCTTCCCTGCAGGAGATAGTCTCTTCGCCATAATCGAATTATTTGGCGAAAGTAAGTTACAATTCAGTACCCTATCCTAAAGCTTGCTGTTAGGAGGGAATCTGCAGCTTGCAGTGAAAGCGCTTCCAGAGGGGAGTCTAATGAGGGCAAAGATTTGATGGTAGAAGTTTCCCTGCGGGAGATACTCTCTTTGCCAAAACCGTATTATTAGGCGAAAGTAAGTTACAATTCAGTACCCTATCCTAAAGCTTGCTGTTAGGAGGGAATCTGCAGCTTGCAGTGAAAGCGCTTCCAGAGGGGAGTCTAACGAGGGCAAACATTTGATGGTAGCAGCTTCCCTGCGGGAGATACTCTCTTTGCCAAAACCGCATTATTAGGCGAAAGTAAGTTACAATTCAGTACCCTATCCTAAAGCTTGCTGTTAGGAGGGAATCTGCAGCTTGCAGTGAAAGCGCTTCCAGAGGGGAGTCTAACGAGGGCAAACATTTGATGGTACCAGCTTCCCTGCGGGAGATACTCTCTTTGCCAAAATCGCATTATTAGGCGAAAGTAAGTTACATTTCAGTACCCTATCCTAAAGCTTGCTGTTAGGAGGGAATCTGCAGCTTGCAGTGAAAGCGCTTCCAGAGGGGAGTCTAATGAGGGCAAAGATTTGATGGTAGCAGCTTCCCTGCGGGAGATAGTCTCTTTGCCAAAATCGCATTATTAGGCGAAAGTAAGTTACAATTCAGTACCCTATCCTAAAGCTTGCTGTTAGGAGGGAATCTGCAGCTTGCAGTGAAAGCGCTTCCAGAGGGGAGTCTAATGAGGGCAAACATTTGCTGGTAGCAGCTTCCCTGCGGGAGATAGTCTCTCTGCCAAAATCGCATTGTTAGGCGAAAGTAAGTTACAATTCAGTACCCTATCCTAAAGCTTGCTGTTAGGAGGGAATCTGCAGCTTGCAGTGAAAGCGCTTCCAGAGGGGAGTCTAATGAGGGCAAAGATTTGATGGTAGCAGCTTCCTTGCAGGAGATACTCTCTTTGCCAAAATCGCCTTATTAGGCGAAAGTAAGTTACAATTCAGTACCCTATCCTAAAGCTTGCTGTTAGGAGGGAATCTGCAGCTTGCAGTGAAAGCGCTTCCAGAGGGGAGTCTAACGAGGGCAAACATTTGATGGTAGCAGCTTCCCTGCGGGAGATAGTCTCTTTGCCATAATCGCCTTAGTAGCCGCAGTTAAGTTACAATTCAGTACACTGTCCTACAGCTTGCTGTTAGGAGGGAATCTGCAGCTTGCAGTGAAAGCGCTTCCAGAGGGGAGTCTAATGAGGGCAAAGATTTGATGGTAGCAGCTTCCCTGCGGGAGATAGTCTCTTTGCCAAAATCGCATTATTAGGCGAAAGTAAGTTACAATTCAGTACCCTATCCTAAAGCTTGCTGTTAGGAGGGAATCTGCAGCTTGCAGTGAAAGCGCTTCCAGAGGGGAGTCTAACGAGGGCAAACATTTGATGGTAGCAGCTTCCCTGCGGGAGATACTCTCTTTGCCAAAATCGCATTATTAGGCGAAAGTAAGTTACAATTCAGTACCCTATCCTAAAGCTTGCTGTTAGGAGGGAATCTGCAGCTTGCAGTGAAAGCGCTTCCAGAGGGGAGTCTAATGAGGGCAAACATTTGATGGTAGCAGCTTCCCTGCGGGAGATACTCTCTTTGCCAAAATCGCATTATTAGGCGAAAGTAAGTTACAATTCAGTACCCTATCCTAAAGCTTGCTGTTAGGAGGGAATCTGCAGCTTGCAGTGAAAGCGCTTCCAGAGGGGAGTCTAACGAGGGCAAACATTTGATGGTAGCAGCTTCCCTGCGGGAGATAGTCTCTTTGCCAAAATCGCATTATTAGGCGAAAGTAAGTTACAATTCAGTACCCTATCCTAAAGCTTGCTGTTAGGAGGGAATCTGCAGCTTGCAGTGAAAGCGCTTCCAGAGGGGAGTCTAATGAGGGCAAACATTTGCTGGTAGCAGCTTCCCTGCGGGAGATAGTCTCTCTGCCAAAATCGCATTGTTAGGCGAAAGTAAGTTACAATTCAGTACCCTATCCTAAAGCTTGCTGTTAGGAGGGAATCTGCAGCTTGCAGTGAAAGCGCTTCCAGAGGGGAGTCTAATGAGGGCAAAGATTTGATGGTAGCAGCTTCCCGGCGGGAGATAGTCTCTTTGCCAAAATCGCATTATTAGGCGAAAGTAAGTTACAATTCAGTACCCTATCCTAAAGCTTGCTGTTAGGAGGGAATCTGCAGCTTGCAGTGAAAGCGCTTCCAGAGGGGAGTCTAATGAGGGCAAACATTTGATGGTAGCAGCTTCCCTGCGGGAGATATTCTCTTTGCCAAAATCGCATTAATAGGCGAAAGTAAGTTACAATTCAGTACCCTATCCTAAAGCTTGCTGTTAGGAGGGAATCTGCAGCTTGCAGTGAAAGCGCTTGCAGAGGGGAGTCTAATGAGGGCAAACATTTGATGGTAGCAGCTTCCCTGCGGGAGATACTCTCTTTGCCAAAATCGCATTATTAGGCGAAAGTAAGTTACAATTCAGTACCCTATCCTAAAGCTTGCTGTTAGGAGGGAATCTGCAGCTTGCAGTGAAAGCGCTTCCAGAGGGGAGTCTAATGAGGGCAAACATTTGATGGTAGCAGCTTCCCTGCGGGAGATAGTCTCTTTGCCAAAATCGCATTATTAGGCGAAAGTAAATTACAATTCAGTACCCTATCCTAAAGCTTGCTGTTAGGAGGGAATCTGCAGCTTGCAGTGAAAGCGCTTCCAGAGGGGAGTCTAACGAGGGCAAACATTTGATGGTAGCAGCTTCCCTGCGGGAGATACTCTCTTTGCCAAAATCGCATTATTAGGCGAAAGTAAGTTACAATTCAGTACCCTATCCTAAAGCTTGCTGTTAGGAGGGAATCTGCAGCTTGCAGTGAAAGCGCTTCCAGAGGGGAGTCTAACGAGGGCAAACATTTGATGGTAGCAGCTTCCCTGCGGGAGATACTCTCTTTGCCAAAATCGCATTATTAGGCGAAAGTAAGTTACAATTCAGTACCCTATCCTAAAGCTTGCTGTTAGGAGGGAATCTGCAGCTTGCAGTGAAAGCGCTTCCAGAGGGGAGTCTAATGAGGGCAAACATTTGATGGTAGCAGCTTCCCTGCGGGAGACAGTCTCTTTGCCATAATCGCCTTAGTAGCCGCAGTTAAGTTACAATTCAGTACCCTATCCTAAAGCTTGCTGCTAGGAGGGAATCTGCAGCTTGCAGTGAAAGCGCTTCCAGAGGGGAGTCTAACGAGGGCAAACATTTGATGGTAGCAGCTTCCCTGCGGGAGATACTCTCTTTGCCAAAATCGCATTATTTGGCGAAAGTAAGTTACAATTCAGTACCCTATCCTAAAGCTTGCTGTTAGGAGGGAATCTGCAGCTTGCAGTGAAAGCGCTTCCAGAGGGGAGTCTAATGAGGGCAAAGATTTGATGGTAGAAGTTTCCCTGCGGGAGATACTCTCTTTGCCAAAACCGCATTATTAGGCGAAAGTAAGTTACAATTCAGTACCCTATCCTAAAGCTTGCTGTTAGGAGGGAATCTGCAGCTTGCAGTGAAAGCGCTTCCAGAGGGGAGTCTATCGAGGGCAAAGATTTGATGGTAGCAGCTTCCCTGCGGGAGATAGTCTCTTTGCCAAAACCGCATTATTAGGCGAAAGTAAGTTACAATTCAGTACCCTATCCTAAAGCTTGCTGTTAGGAGGGAATCTGCAGCTTGCAGTGAAAGCGCTTCCAGAGGGGAGTCTAACGAGGGCAAACATTTGATGGTAGCAGCTTCCCTGCGGGAGATACTGTCTTTGCCAAAATCGCATTATTAGGCGAAAGTAAGTTGCAATTCAGTACCCTATCCTATAGCTTGCTGTTAGGAGGGAATCTGCAGCTTGCAGTGAAAGCGCTTCCAGAGGGGAGTCTAACGAGGGCAAACATTTGATGGTAGCAGCTTCCCTGCGGGAGATAGTCTCTTTGCCATAATCGCCTTAGTAGCCGCAGTTAAGTTACAATTCAGTACACTGTCCTACAGCTTGCTGTTAGGAGGGAATCTGCAGCTTGCCGTGAAAGCGCTTCCAGAGGGGAGTCTAATGAGGGCAAAGATTTGATGGTAGCAGCTTCCCTGCGGGAGATACTCTCTTCGCCATAATCGCTTTATTAGGCGAAAGTAAGTTACAATTCAGTATCCTATCCTAAAGCTTGCTGTTAGGAGGGAATCTGCAGCTTGCAGTGAAAGCGCTTCCAGAGGGGAGTCTAATGAGGGCAAACTATTGATGGTAGCAGCTTCCCTGCGGGAGATAGTCTCTTTGCCTTAATCGCATTATTAGCCGCAGTTAAGTTACAATTCAGTACACTGTCCTAAAGCTTGCTGTTAGGAGGGAATCTGCAGCTTGCAGTGAAAGCGCTTCCAGAGGGGAGTCTAATGAGGGCAAACATTTGATGGTAGCAGCTTCCCTTCGGGAGATAGTCTCTTTGCCAAAACCGCATTATTAGGCGAAAGTAAGTTACAATTCAGTACCCTATCCTAAAGCTTGCTGTTAGGAGGGAATCTGCAGCTTGCAGTGAAAGCGCTTCCAGAGGGGAGTCTAACGAGGGCAAACATTTGATGGTAGCAGCTTCCCTGCGTGAGATAGTCTCTTTGCCAAAATCGCATTATTAGGCGAAAGTAAGTTACAATTCAGTACCCTATCCTAAAGCTTGCTGTTAGGAGGGAATCTGCAGCTTGCAGTGAAAGCGCTTCCAGAGGGGAGTCTAACGAGGGCAAACATTTGATGGTAGCAGCTTCCCTGCGGGAGATAGTCTCTTTGCCATAATCGCCTTAGTAGCCGCAGTTAAGTTACAATTCAGTACACTGTCCTACAGCTTGCTGTTAGGAGGGAATCTGCAGCTTGCAGTGAAAGCGCTTCCAGAGGGGAGTCTAATGAGGGCAAACATTTGATGGTAGCAGCTTCCCTGCGGGAGATACTCTCTTTGCCAAAATCGCATTATTAGGCGAAAGTAAGTTACAATTCAGTACCCTATCCTAAAGCTTGCTGTTAGGAGGGAATCTGCAGCTTGCAGTGAAAGCGCTTCCAGAGGGGAGTCTAACGAGGGCAAACATTTGATGGTAGCAGCTTCCCTGCGGGAGATAGTCTCTTTGCCAAAATCGCATTATTAGGCGAAAGTAAGTTACAATTCAGTACCCTATCCTAAAGCTTGCTGTTAGGAGGGAATCTGCAGCTTGCAGTGAAAGCGCTTCCAGAGGGGAGTCTAATGAGGGCAAACATTTGCTGGTAGCAGCTTCCCTGCGGGAGATAGTCTCTCTGCCAAAATCGCATTGTTAGGCGAAAGTAAGTTACAATTCAGTACCCTATCCTAAAGCTTGCTGTTAGGACGGAATCTGCAGCTTGCAGTGAAAGCGCTTCCAGAGGGGAGTCTAATGAGGGCAAACATTTGATGGTAGCAGCTTCCTTGCAGGAGATATTCTCTTTGCCAAAATCGCCTTATTAGGCGAAAGTAAGTTACAATTCAGTACCCTATCCTAAAGCTTGCTGTTAGGAGGGAATCTGCAGCTTGCAGTGAAAGCGCTTCCAGAGGGGAGTCTAACGAGGGCAAACATTTGATGGTAGCAGCTTCCCTGCGGGAGATAGTCTCTTTGCCAAAATCGCATTGTTAGGCGAAAGTAAGTTACAATTCAGTACCCTATCCTAAAGCTTGCTGTTAGGAGGGAATCTGCAGCTTGCAGTGAAAGCGCTTCCAGAGGGGAGTCTAATGAGGGCAAACATTTGATGGTAGCAGCTTCCCTGCGGGAGATAGTCTCTTTGCCAAAATCGCATTATTAGGCGAAAGTAAGTTACAATTCAGTACCCTATCCTAAAGCATGCTGTTAGGAGGGAATCTGCAGCTTGCAGTGAAAGCGCTTCCAGAGGGGAGTCTAATGAGGGCAAACATTTGATGGTAGCAGCTTCCCTGCGGGAGATAGTCTCTTTGCCAAAATCGCATTATTAGGCGAAAGTAAGTTACAATTCAGTACCCTATCCTAAAGCTTGCTGTTCGGAGGGAATCTGCAGCTTGCAGTGAAAGCGCTTCCAGAGGGGAGTCTAATGAGGGCAAAGATTTGATGGTAGCAGCTTCCCGGCGGGAGATAGTCTCTTTGCCAAAATCGCATTATTAGGCGAAAGTAAGTTACAATTCAGTACCCTATCCTAAAGCTTGCTGTTAGGAGGGAATCTGCAGCTTGCAGTGAAAGCGCTTCCAGAGGGGAGTCTAATGAGGGCAAACATTTGATGGTAGCAGCTTCCCTGCGGGAGATATTCTCTTTGCCAAAATCGCATTAATAGGCGAAAGTAAGTTACAATTCAGTACCCTATCCTAAAGCTTGCTGTTAGGAGGGAATCTGCAGCTTGCAGTGAAAGCGCTTCCAGAGGGGAGTCTAATGAGGGCAAACATTTGATGGTAGCAGCTTCCCTGCGGGAGATACTCTCTTTGCCAAAATCGCATTATTAGGCGAAAGTAAGTTACAATTCAGTACCCTATCCTAAAGCTTGCTGTTAGGAGGGAATCTGCAGCTTGCAGTGAAAGCGCTTCCAGAGGGGAGTCTAATGAGGGCAAACATTTGATGGTAGCAGCTTCCCTGCGGGAGATAGTCTCTTTGCCAAAATCGCATTATTAGGCGAAAGTAAATTACAATTCAGTACCCTATCCTAAAGCTTGCTGTTAGGAGGGAATCTGCAGCTTGCAGTGAAAGCGCTTCCAGAGGGGAGTCTAACGAGGGCAAACATTTGATGGTAGCAGCTTCCCTGCGGGAGATACTCTCTTTGCCAAAATCGCATTATTAGGCGAAAGTAAGTTACAATTCAGTACCCTATCCTAAAGCTTGCTGTTAGGAGGGAATCTGCAGCTTGCAGTGAAAGCGCTTCCAGAGGGGAGTCTAACGAGGGCAAACATTTGATGGTAGCAGCTTCCCTGCGGGAGATACTCTCTTTGCCAAAATCGCATTATTAGGCGAAAGTAAGTTACAATTCAGTACCCTATCCTAAAGCTTGCTGTTAGGAGGGAATCTGCAGCTTGCAGTGAAAGCGCTTCCAGAGGGGAGTCTAATGAGGGCAAACATTTGATGGTAGCAGCTTCCCTGCGGGAGACAGTCTCTTTGCCATAATCGCCTTAGTAGCCGCAGTTAAGTTACAATTCAGTACCCTATCCTAAAGCTTGCTGCTAGGAGGGAATCTGCAGCTTGCAGTGAAAGCGCTTCCAGAGGGGAGTCTAACGAGGGCAAACATTTGATGGTAGCAGCTTCCCTGCGGGAGATACTCTCTTTGCCAAAATCGCATTATTTGGCGAAAGTAAGTTACAATTCAGTACCCTATCCTAAAGCTTGCTGTTAGGAGGGAATCTGCAGCTTGCAGTGAAAGCGCTTCCAGAGGGGAGTCTAATGAGGGCAAAGATTTGATGGTAGAAGTTTCCCTGCGGGAGATACTCTCTTTGCCAAAACCGCATTATTAGGCGAAAGTAAGTTACAATTCAGTACCCTATCCTAAAGCTTGCTGTTAGGAGGGAATCTGCAGCTTGCAGTGAAAGCGCTTCCAGAGGGGAGTCTATCGAGGGCAAAGATTTGATGGTAGCAGCTTCCCTGCGGGAGATAGTCTCTTTGCCAAAACCGCATTATTAGGCGAAAGTAAGTTACAATTCAGTACCCTATCCTAAAGCTTGCTGTTAGGAGGGAATCTGCAGCTTGCAGTGAAAGCGCTTCCAGAGGGGAGTCTAACGAGGGCAAACATTTGATGGTAGCAGCTTCCCTGCGGGAGATACTGTCTTTGCCAAAATCGCATTATTAGGCGAAAGTAAGTTGCAATTCAGTACCCTATCCTATAGCTTGCTGTTAGGAGGGAATCTGCAGCTTGCAGTGAAAGCGCTTCCAGAGGGGAGTCTAACGAGGGCAAACATTTGATGGTAGCAGCTTCCCTGCGGGAGATAGTCTCTTTGCCATAATCGCCTTAGTAGCCGCAGTTAAGTTACAATTCAGTACACTGTCCTACAGCTTGCTGTTAGGAGGGAATCTGCAGCTTGCCGTGAAAGCGCTTCCAGAGGGGAGTCTAATGAGGGCAAAGATTTGATGGTAGCAGCTTCCCTGCGGGAGATACTCTCTTCGCCATAATCGCTTTATTAGGCGAAAGTAAGTTACAATTCAGTATCCTATCCTAAAGCTTGCTGTTAGGAGGGAATCTGCAGCTTGCAGTGAAAGCGCTTCCAGAGGGGAGTCTAATGAGGGCAAACTATTGATGGCAGCAGCTTCCCTGCGGGAGATAGTCTCTTTGCCTTAATCGCATTATTAGCCGCAGTTAAGTTACAATTCAGTACACTGTCCTAAAGCTTGCTGTTAGGAGGGAATCTGCAGCTTGCAGTGAAAGCGCTTCCAGAGGGGAGTCTAATGAGGGCAAACATTTGATGGTAGCAGCTTCCCTTCGGGAGATAGTCTCTTTGCCAAAACCGCATTATTAGGCGAAAGTAAGTTACAATTCAGTACCCTATCCTAAAGCTTGCTGTTAGGAGGGAATCTGCAGCTTGCAGTGAAAGCGCTTCCAGAGGGGAGTCTAACGAGGGCAAACATTTGATGGTAGCAGCTTCCCTGCGTGAGATAGTCTCTTTGCCAAAATCGCATTATTAGGCGAAAGTAAGTTACAATTCAGTACCCTATCCTAAAGCTTGCTGTTAGGAGGGAATCTGCAGCTTGCAGTGAAAGCGCTTCCAGAGGGGAGTCTAACGAGGGCAAACATTTGATGGTAGCAGCTTCCCTGCGGGAGATAGTCTCTTTGCCATAATCGCCTTAGTAGCCGCAGTTAAGTTACAATTCAGTACACTGTCCTACAGCTTGCTGTTAGGAGGGAATCTGCAGCTTGCAGTGAAAGCGCTTCCAGAGGGGAGTCTAATGAGGGCAAAGATTTGATGGTAGCAGCTTCCCTGCGGGAGATACTCTCTTCGCCATAATCGCTTTATTAGGCGAAAGTAAGTTACAATTCATTATCCTATCCTAAAGCTTGCTGTTAGGAGGGAATCTGCAGCTTGCAGTGAAAGCGCTTCCAGAGGGGAGTCTAATGAGGGCAAACTTTTGATGGTAGCAGCTTCCCTGCGGGAGATAGTCTCTTTGCCTTAATCGCATTATTAGCCGCAGTTAAGTTACAATTCAGTACCCTATCCTAAAGCTTGCTGTTAGGAGGGAATCTGCAGCTTGCAGTGAAAGCGCTTCCAGAGGGGAGTCTAATGAGGGCAAAGATTTGATGGTAGCAGCTTCCCTGCGGGAGATAGTCTCTTTGCCAAAATCGCATTATTAGGCGAAAGTAAGTTACAATTCAGTACCCTATCCTAAAGCTTGCTGTTAGGAGGGAATCTGCAGCTTGCAGTGAAAGCGCTTCCAGAGGGGAGTCTAATGAGGGCAAACATTTGATGGTAGCAGCTTCCCTGCGGGAGATACTCTCTTTGCCAAAATCGCATTATTAGGCGAAAGTAAGTTACAATTCAGTACCCTATCCTAAAGCTTGCTGTTAGGAGGGAATCTGCAGCTTGCAGTGAAAGCGCTTCCAGACGGGAGTCTAATGAGGGCAAACATTTGATGGTAGAAGTTTCCCTGCGGGAGATACTCTCTTTGCCAAAATCGCATTATTAGGCGAAAGTAAGTTACAATTCAGTACCCTATCCTAAAGCTTGCTGTTAGGAGGGAATCTGCAGCTTGCAGTGAAAGCGCTTCCAGACGGGAGTCTAACGAGGGCAAACATTTGATGGTAGCAGCTTCCCTGCGGGAGATAGTCTCTTTGCCAAAATCGCATTATTAGGCGAAAGTAAGTTACAATTCAGTACCCTATCCTAAAGCTTGCTGTTAGGAGGGAATCTGCAGCTTGCAGTGAAAGCGCTTCCAGACGGGAGTCTAATGAGGGTAAACATTTGATGGTAGCAGCTTCCCTGCGGGAGATAGTCTCTTTGCCAAAATCGCATTATTAGCCGCAGTTAAGTTACAATTCAGTACCCTATCCTAAAGCTTGCTGTTAGGAGGGAATCTGCAGCTTGCAGTGAAAGCGCTTCCAGAGGGGAGTCTAATGAGGGCAAAGATTTGATGGTAGCAGCTTCCCTGCGGGAGATAGTCTCTTTGCCAAAATCGCATTATTAGGCGAAAGTAAGTTACAATTCAGTACCCTATCCTAAAGCTTGCTGTTAGGAGGGAATCTGCAGCTTGCAGTGAAAGCGCTTCCAGAGGGGAGTCTAATGAGGGCAAACATTTGATGGTAGCAGCTTCCCTGCGGGAGATACTCTCTTTGCCAAAATCGCATTATTAGGCGAAAGTAAGTTACAATTCAGTACCCTATCCTAAAGCTTGCTGTTAGGAGGGAATCTGCAGCTTGCAGTGAAAGCGCTTCCAGACGGGAGTCTAATGAGGGCAAACATTTGATGGTAGAAGTTTCCCTGCGGGAGATACTCTCTTTGCCAAAATCGCATTATTAGGCGAAAGTAAGTTACAATTCAGTACCCTATCCTAAAGCTTGCTGTTAGGAGGGAATCTGCAGCTTGCAGTGAAAGCGCTTCCAGACGGGAGTCTAACGAGGGCAAACATTTGATGGTAGCAGCTTCCCTGCGGGAGATAGTCTCTTTGCCAAAATCGCATTATTAGGCGAAAGTAAGTTACAATTCAGTACCCTATCCTAAAGCTTGCTGTTAGGAGGGAATCTGCAGCTTGCAGTGAAAGCGCTTCCAGAGGGGAGTCTAATGAGGGTAAACATTTGATGGTAGCAGCTTCCCTGCGGGAGATAGTCTCTTTGCCAAAATCGCATTATTAGGCGAAAGTAAGTTACAATTCAGTACCCTATCCTAAAGCTTGCTGTTAGGAGGGAATCTGCAGCTTGCAGTGAAAGCGCTTCCAGAGGGGAGTCTAATGAGGGCAAAGATTTGATGGTAGCAGCTTCCCTGCGGGAGATAGTCTCTTTGCCAAAATCGCATTATTAGGCGAAAGTAAGTTACAATTCAGTACCCTATCCTAAAGCTTGCTGTTAGGAGGGAATCTGCAGCTTGCAGTGAAAGCGCTTCCAGAGGGGAGTCTAATGAGGGCAAACATTTGATGGTAGCAGCTTCCCTGCGGGAGATAGTCTCTTTGCCAAAATCGCATTATTAGGCGAAAGTAAGTTACAATTCAGTACCCTATCCTAAAGCTTGCTGTTAGGAGGGAATCTGCAGCTTGCAGTGAAAGCGCTTCCAGACAGGAGTCTAATGAGGGCAAACATTTGATGGTAGCAGCTTCCCTGCGGGAGATAGTCTCTTTGCCAAAATCGCATTATTAGGCGAAAGTAAGTTACAATTCAGTACCCTATCCTAAAGCTTGCTGTTAGGAGGGAATCTGCAGCTTGCAGTGAAAGCGCTTCCAGAGGGGAGTCTAATGATGGCAAAGATTTGATGGTAGCAGCTTCCCTGCGGGAGATACTCTCTTTGCCAAAATCGCATTATTAGGCGAAAGTAAGTTACAATTCAGTATCCTTTCCTAAAGCTTGCTGCTAGGAGGGAATCTGCAGCTTGCAGTGAAAGCGCTTCCAGAAGGGAGTCTAATGAGGGCAAACATTTGATGGTAGCAGCTTCCCTGCGGGAGATAGTCTCTTTGCCAAAATCGCATTATTAGGCGAAAGTAAGTTACAATTCAGTACCCTATCCTAAAGCATGCTGTTAGGAGGGAATCTGCAGCTTGCAGTGAAAGCGCTTCCAGAGGGGAGTCTAATGAGGGCAAACATTTGATGGTAGCAGCTTCCCTGCGGGATATAGTCTCTTTGCCAAAACCGCATTATTAGGCGAAAGTAAGTTACAATTCAGTACCCTATCCTAAAGCTTGCTGTTAGGAGGGAATCTGCAGCTTGCAGTGAAAGCGCTTCCAGACGGGAGTCTAATGAGGGCAAACATTTGATGGTAGCAGCTTCCCTGCGGGAGATAGTCTCTTTGCCATAATCGCCTTAGTAGCCGCAGTTAAGTTACAATTCAGTACACTGTCCTACAGCTTGCTGTTAGGAGGGAATCTGCAGCTTGCAGTGAAAGCGCTTCCAGAGGGGAGTCTAATGAGGGGAAAGATTTGATGGTAGCAGCTTCCCGGCGGGAGATACTCTCTTTGCCAAAATCGCCTTATTAGGCGAAAGTAAGTTACAATTCAGTACCCTATCCTAAAGCTTGCTGTTAGGAGGGAATCTGCAGCTTGCAGTGAAAGCGCTTCCAGAGGGGAGTCTAATGAGGGCAAAGATTTGATGGTAGCAGCTTCCCTGCGGGAGATATTCTCTTTGCCAAAATCGCCTTATTAGGCGAAAGTAAGTTACAATTCAGTACCCTATCCTAAAGCTTGCTGTTAGGAGGGAATCTGCAGCTTGCAGTGAAAGCGCTTGCAGAGGGGAGTCTAATGAGGGCAAACATTTGATGGTAGCAGCTTCCCTGCGGGAGATACTCTCTTTGCCAAAATCGCATTATTAGGCGAAAGTAAGTTACAATTCAGTACCCTATCCTAAAGCTTGCTGTTAGGAGGGAATCTTCAGCTTGCAGTGAAAGCGCTTCCAGAGGGGAGTCTAATGAGGGCAAAGATTTGATGGTAGCAGCTTCCCTTCGGGAGATAGTCTCTTTGCCAAAATCGCATTATTAGGCGAAAGTAAGTTACAATTCAGTACCCTATCCTAAAGCTTGCTGTTAGGAGGGAATCTGCAGCTTGCAGTGAAAGCGCTTCCAGAGGGGAGTATAATGAGGGCAAAGATTTGATGGTAGCAGCTTCCCTTCGGGAGATAGTCTCTTTGCCAAAATCGCATTATTAGGCGAAAGTAAGTTACAATTCAGTACCCTATCCTAAAGCTTGCTGTTAGGAGGGAATCTGCAGCTTGCAGTGAAAGCGCTTCCAGAGGGGAGTCTAATGAGGGCAAAGATTTGATGGTAGCAGCTTCCCTGCGGGAGATAGTCTCTTTGCCAAAATCGCATTATTAGGCGAAAGTAAGTTACAATTCAGTACCCTATCCTAAAGCTTGCTGTTAGAAGGGAATCTGCAGCTTGCAGTGAAAGCGCTTGCAGAGGGGAGTCTAATGAGGGCAAACATTTGATGGTAGCAGCTTCCCTGCGGGAGATACTCTCTTTGCTTAAATCGCAATATTAGGCGAAAGTAAGTTACAATTCAGTACCCTATCCTAAAGCTTGCTGTTAGGAGGGAATCTGCAGCTTGCAGTGAAAGCGCTTCCAAAGGGGAGTCTAATGAGGGGAAACATTTGATGGTAGCACCTTCCCTGCGGGAGATACTCTCTTTGCCAAAATCACATTATTAGGCGAAAGTAAGTTACATTTCAGTACCCTATCCTAAAGCTTGCTGTTAGGAGGGAATCTGCAGCTTGCAGTGAAAGTGCTTCCAGAGGGGAGTCTAACGAGGGCAAACATTTGATGGTAGCAGCTTCCCTGCGGGAGATAGTCTCTTTGCCAAAATCGCATTATTAGGCGAAAGTAAGTTACAATTCAGTACCCTATCCTAAAGCTTGCTGTTAGGAGGGAATCTGCAGCTTGCAGTGAAAGCGCTTCCAGAGGGGACTCTAATGAGGGCAAAGATTTGATGGTAGCAGCTTCCCTGCGGGAGATAGTCTCTTTGCCAAAATCGCATTGTTAGGCGAAAGTAAGTTACAATTCAGTACCCTATCCTAAAGCTTGCTGTTAGGAGGGAATCTGCAGCTTGCAGTGAAAGCGCTTCCAGAGGGGAGTCTAATGAGGGCAAAGATTTGCTGGTAGCAGCTTCCTTGCAGGAGATACTCTCTTTGCCAAAATCGCCTTATTAGGCGAAAGTAAGTTACAATTCAGTACCCTATCCTAAAGCTTGCTGTTAGGAGGGAATCTGCAGCTTGCAGTGAAACCGCTTCCAAAGGGGAGTCTAAAGAGGGGAAACATTTGATGGTAGCAGCTTCCCTGCGGGAGATACTCTCTTTGCCAAAATCGCATTATTAGGCGAAAGTAAGTTACAATTCAGTACCCTATCCTAAAGCTTGCTGTTAGGAGGGAATCTGCAGCTTGCAGTGAAAGCGCTTCCAGAGGGGAGTCTAATGAGGGCAAACATTTGATGGTAGCAGCTTCCCTGCGGGATATAGTCTCTTTGCCAAAACCGCATTATTAGGCGAAAGTAAGTTACAATTCAGTACCCTATCCTAAGCTTGCTGTTAGGAGGGAATCTGCAGCTTGCAGTGAAAGCGCTTCCAGAGGGTCTCTTTGCCATAATCGCCTTAGTAGCGCAGATAAGTTACATTCAGTACACTGTCCTACAGCTTGCTGTAAGGAGGAATCTGCAGCTAGTTACAATTCAGTACACTGTCCTACAGCTTGCTGTTAGGAGGGAATCTGCAGCTTGCAGTGAAAGCGCTTCCAGAGGGGAGTCTAATGAGGGGAAAGATTTGATGGTAGCAGCTTCCCGGCGGGAGATAGTCTCTTTGCCAAAATCGCCTTATTAGGCGAAAGTAAGTTACAATTCAGTACCCTATCCTAAAGCTTGCTGTTAGGAGGGAATCTGCAGCTTGCAGTGAAAGCGCTTCCAGAGGGGAGTCTAATGAGGGCAAAGATTTGATGGTAGCAGCTTCCCTGCGGGAGATATTCTCTTTGCCAAAATCGCATTATTAGGCGAAAGTAAGTTACAATTCAGTACCCTATCCTAAAGCTTGCTGTTAGGAGGGAATCTGCAGCTTGCAGTGAAAGCGCTTGCAGAGGGGAGTCTAATGAGGGCAAACATTTGATGGTAGCAGCTTCCCTGCGGGAGATACTCTCTTTGCCAAAATCGCATTATTAGGCGAAAGTAAGTTACAATTCAGTACCCTATCCTAAAGCTTGCTGTTAGGAGGGAATCTTCTGCTTGCAGTGAAAGCGCTTCCAGAGGGGAGTCTAATGAGGGCAAAGATTTGATGGTAGCAGCTTCCCTTCGGGAGATAGTCTCTTTGCCAAAATCGCATTATTAGGCGAAAGTAAGTTACAATTCAGTACCCTATCCTAAAGCTTGCTGTTAGGAGGGAATCTGCAGCTTGCAGTGAAAGCGCTTCCAGAGGGGAGTATAATGAGGGCAAAGATTTGATGGTAGCAGCTTCCCTTCGGGAGATAGTCTCTTTGCCAAAATCGCATTATTAGGCGAAAGTAAGTTACAATTCAGTACCCTATCCTAAAGCTTGCTGTTAGGAGGGAATCTGCAGCTTGCAGTGAAAGCGCTTCCAGAGGGGAGTCTAATGATGGCAAACATTTGATGGTAGCAGCTTCCCTGCGGGAGATACTCTCTTTGCCAAAATCACATTATTAGGCGAAAGTAAGTTACAATTCAGTATCCTATCCTAAAGCTTGCTGCTAGGAGGGAATCTGCAGCTTGCAGTGAAAGCGCTTCCAGAAGGGAGTCTAATGAGTGCAAACATTTGATGGTAGCAGCTTCCCTGCGGGAGATAGTCTCTTTGCCAAAATCGCATTATTAGGCGAAAGTAAGTTACAATTCAGTACCCTATCCTAAAGCATGCTGTTAGGAGGGAATCTGCAGCTTGCAGTGAAAGCGCTTCCAGAGGGGAGTCTAATGAGGGCAAACATTTGATGGTAGCAGCTTCCCTGCGGGAGATACTCTCTTTGCCAAAATCGCATTATTAGGCGAAAGTAAGTTACAATTCAGTACCCTATCCTAAAGCTTGCTGTTAGGAGGGAATCTGCAGCTTGCAGTGAAAGCGCTTCCAGAGGGGAGTCTAATGAGGGCAAAGATTTGATGGTAGCAGCTTCCCTGCGGGAGATAGTCTCTTTGCCAAAATCGCATTATTAGGCGAAAGTAAGTTACAATTCAGTACCCTATCCTAAAGCTTGCTGTTAGAAGGGAATCTGCAGCTTGCAGTGAAAGCGCTTGCAGAGGGGAGTCTAATGAGGGCAAACATTTGATGGTAGCAGCTTCCCTGCGGGAGATACTCTCTTTGCCAAAATCGCATTATTAGGCGAAAGTAAGTTACAATTCAGTACCCTATCCTAAAGCTTGCTGTTAGGAGGGAATCTGCAGCTTGCAGTGAAAGCGCTTCCAAAGGGGAGTCTAATGAGGGGAAACATTTGATGGTAGCACCTTCCCTGCGGGAGATACTCTCTTTGCCAAAATCACATTATTAGGCGAAAGTAAGTTACATTTCAGTACCCTATCCTAAAGCTTGCTGTTAGGAGGGAATCTGCAGCTTGCAGTGAAAGTGCTTCCAGAGGGGAGTCTAACGAGGGCAAACATTTGATGGTAGCAGCTTCCCTGCGGGAGATAGTCTCTTTGCCAAAATCGCATTATTAGGCGAAAGTAAGTTACAATTCAGTACCCTATCCTAAAGCTTGCTGTTAGGAGGGAATCTGCAGCTTGCAGTGAAAGCGCTTCCAGAGGGGAGTCTAATGAGGGCAAAGATTTGATGGTAGCAGCTTCCCTGCGGGAGATAGTCTCTTTGCCATAATCGCCTTAGTAGCCGCAGTTAAGTTACAATTCAGTACACTGTCCTACAGCTTGCTGTTAGGAGGGAATCTGCAGCTTGCAGTGAAAGCGCTTCCAGAGGGGAGTCTAATGAGGGGAAAGATTTGATGGTAGCAGCTTCCCGGCGGGAGATAGTCTCTTTGCCAAAATCGCCTTATTAGGCGAAAGTAAGTTACAATTCAGTACCCTATCCTAAAGCTTGCTGTTAGGAGGGAATCTGCAGCTTGCAGTGAAAGCGCTTCCAGAGGGGAGTCTAATGAGGGCAAAGATTTGATGGTAGCAGCTTCCCTGCGGGAGATATTCTCTTTGCCAAAATCGCATTATTAGGCGAAAGTAAGTTACAATTCAGTACCCTATCCTAAAGCTTGCTGTTAGGAGGGAATCTGCAGCTTGCAGTGAAAGCGCTTCCAGAGGGGAGTCTAATGAGGGCAAAGATTTGATGGTAGCAGCTTCCCTGCGGGAGATACTCTCTTTGCCAAAATCGCATTATTAGGCGAAAGTAAGTTACAATTCAGTACCCTATCCTAAAGCTTGCTGTTAGGAGGGAATCTTCAGCTTGCAGTGAAAGCGCTTCCAGAGGGGAGTCTAATGAGGGCAAAGATTTGATGGTAGCAGCTTCCCTTCGGGAGATAGTCTCTTTGCCAAAATCGCATTATTAGGCGAAAGTAAGTTACAATTCAGTACCCTATCCTAAAGCTTGCTGTTAGGAGGGAATCTGCAGCTTGCAGTGAAAGCGCTTCCAGAGGGGAGTATAATGAGGGCAAAGATTTGATGGTAGCAGCTTCCCTTCGGGAGATAGTCTCTTTGCCAAAATCGCATTATTAGGCGAAAGTAAGTTACAATTCAGTACCCTATCCTAAAGCTTGCTGTTAGGAGGGAATCTGCAGCTTGCAGTGAAAGCGCTTCCAGAGGGGAGTCTAATGATGGCAAACATTTGATGGTAGCAGCTTCCCTGCGGGAGATACTCTCTTTGCCAAAATCACATTATTAGGCGAAAGTAAGTTACAATTCAGTATCCTATCCTAAAGCTTGCTGCTAGGAGGGAATCTGCAGCTTGCAGTGAAAGCGCTTCCAGAAGGGAGTCTAATGAGGGCAAACATTTGATGGTAGCAGCTTCCCTGCGGGAGATAGTCTCTTTGCCAAAATCGCATTATTAGGCGAAAGTAAGTTACAATTCAGTACCCTATCCTAAAGCATGCTGTTAGGAGGGAATCTGCAGCTTGCAGTGAAAGCGCTTCCAGAGGGGAGTCTAATGAGGGCAAACATTTGATGGTAGCAGCTTCCCTGCGGGAGATACTCTCTTTGCCAAAATCGCATTATTAGGCGAAAGTAAGTTACAATTCAGTACCCTATCCTAAAGCTTGCTGTTAGGAGGGAATCTGCAGCTTGCAGTGAAAGCGCTTCCAGAGGGGAGTCTAATGAGGGTAAAGATTTGATGGTAGCAGCTTCCCTGCGGGAGATAGTCTCTTTGCCAAAATCGCATTATTAGGCGAAAGTAAGTTACAATTCAGTACCCTATCCTAAAGCTTGCTGTTAGAAGGGAATCTGCAGCTTGCAGTGAAAGCGCTTGCAGAGGGGAGTCTAATGAGGGCAAACATTTGATGGTAGCAGCTTCCCTGCGGGAGATACTCTCTTTGCCAAAATCGCATTATTAGGCGAAAGTAAGTTACAATTCAGTACCCTATCCTAAAGCTTGCTGTTAGGAGGGAATCTGCAGCTTGCAGTGAAAGCGCTTCCAAAGGGGAGTCTAATGAGGGGAAACATTTGATGGTAGCACCTTCCCTGCGGGAGATACTCTCTTTGCCAAAATCGCATTATTAGGCGAAAGTAAGTTACATTTCAGTACCCTATCCTAAAGCTTGCTGTTAGGAGGGAATCTGCAGCTTGCAGTGAAAGTGCTTCCAGAGGGGAGTCTAACGAGGGCAAACATTTGATGGTAGCAGCTTCCCTGCGGGAGATAGTCTCTTTGCCAAAATCGCATTATTAGGCGAAAGTAAGTTACAATTCAGTACCCTATCCTAAAGCTTGCTGTTAGGAGGGAATCTGCAGCTTGCAGTGAAAGCGCTTCCAGAGGGGAGTCTAATGAGGGCAAAGACTTGATGGTAGCAGCTTCCCTGCGGGAGATAGTCTCTTTGCCAAAATCGCATTGTTAGGCGAAAGTAAGTTACAATTCAGTACCCTATCCTAAAGCTTGCTGTTAGGAGGGAATCTGCAGCTTGCAGTGAAAGCGCTTCCAGAGGGGAGTCTAATGAGGGCAAACATTTGCTGGTAGCAGCTTCCTTGCAGGAGATACTCTCTTTGCCAAAATCGCCTTATTAGGCGAAAGTAAGTTACAATTCAGTACCCTATCCTAAAGCTTGCTGTTAGGAGGGAATCTGCAGCTTGCAGTGAAAGCGCTTCCAAAGGGGAGTCTAATGAGGGGAAACATTTGATGGTAGCAGCTTCCCTGCGGGAGATACTCTCTTTGCCAAAATCACATTATTAGGCGAAAGTAAGTTACATTTCAGTACCCTATCCTAAAGCTTGCTGTTAGGAGGGAATCTTCAGCTTGCAGTGAAAGTGCTTCCAGAGGGGAGTCTAACGAGGGCAAACATTTGATGGTAGCAGCTTCCCTGCGGGAGATAGTCTCTTTGCCATAATGGCATTATTAGGCGAAAGTAAGTTACAATTCAGTACCCTATCCTAAAGCTTGCTGTTAGGAGGGAATCTGCAGCTTGCAGTGAAAGCGCTTCCAGAGGGGAGTCTAACGAGGGCAAACATTTGATGGTAGCAGCTTCCCTGCGGGAGATAGTCTCTTTGCCATAATCGCCTTAGTAGCCGCAGTTAAGTTACAATTCAGTACACTGTCCTACAGCTTGCTGTTAGGAGGGAATCTGCAGCTTGCAGTGAAAGCGCTTCCAGAGGGGAGTATAATGAGGGCAAAGATTTGATGGTAGCAGCTTCCCTGCGGGAGATAGTCTCTTTGCCAAAATCGCATTATTAGGCGAAAGTAAGTTACAATTCAGTACCCTATCCTAAAGCATGCTGTTAGGAGGGAATCTGCAGCTTGCAGTGAAAGCGCTTCCAGAGGGGAGTCTAATGAGGGCAAACATTTGATGGTAGCAGCTTCCCTGCGGGAGATAGTCTCTTTGCCAAAATCGCATTATTAGGCGAAAGTAAGTTACAATTCAGTACCCTATCCTAAAGCTTGCTGTTAGGAGGGAATCTGCAGCTTGCAGTGAAAGCGCTTCCAGAGGGGAGTCTAATGAGGGCAAAGATTTGATGGTAGCAGCTTCCCTGCGGGAGATAGTCTCTTTGCCAAAATCGCATTATTAGGCGAAAGTAAGTTACAATTCAGTACCCTATCCTAAAGCTTGCTGTTAGAAGGGAATCTGCAGCTTGCAGTGAAAGCGCTTGCAGAGGGGAGTCTAACTAGGGCAAACATTTGATGGTAGCAGCTTCCCTGCGGGAGATACTCTCTTTGCCAAAATCGCATTATTAGGCGAAAGTAAGTTACAATTCAGTACCCTATCCTAAAGCATGCTGTTAGGAGGGAATCTGCAGCTTGCAGTGAAAGCGCTTCCAGAGGGGAGTCTAATGAGGGCAAACATTTGATGGTAGCAGCTTCCCTGCGGGAGATACTCTCTTTGCCAAAATCGCATTATTAGGCGAAAGTAAGTTACAATTCAGTACCCTATCCTAAAGCTTGCTGTTAGGAGGGAATCTGCAGCTTGCAGTGAAAGCGCTTCCAGAGGGGAGTCTAACGAGGGCAAACATTTGATGGTAGCAGCTTCCCTGCGGGAGATAGTCTCTTTGCCAAAATCGCATTGTTAGGCGAAAGTAAGTTACAATTCAGTACCCTATCCTAAAGCTTGCTGTTAGGAGGGAATCTGCAGCTTGCAGTGAAAGCGCTTCCAGAGGGGAGTCTAATGAGGGCAAAGATTTGATGGTAGCAGCTTCCCTGCGGGAGATAGTCTCTTTGCCAAAATCGCATTATTAGGCGAAAGTAAGTTACAATTCAGTACCCTATCCTAAAGCTTGCTGTTAGGAGGGAATCTGCAGCTTGCAGTGAAAGCGCTTCCAGAGGGGAGTCTAATGAGGGCAAACATTTGCTGGTAGCAGCTTCCTTGCAGGAGATACTCTCTTTGCCAAAATCGCCTTATTAGGCGAAAGTAAGTTACAATTCAGTACCCTATCCTAAAGCTTGCTGTTAGGAGGGAATCTGCAGCTTGCAGTGAAAGCGCTTCCAGAGGGGAGTCTAATGAGGGCAAAGATTTGATGGTAGCAGCTTCCCTGCGGGAGATACTCTCTTTGCCAAAATCGCATTATTAGGCGAAAGTAAGTTACATTTCAGTACCCTATCCTAAAGCTTGCTGTTAGGAGGGAATCTGCAGCTTGCAGTGAAAGTGCTTCCAGAGGGGAGTCTAACGAGGGCAAACATTTGATGGTAGCAGCTTCCCTGCGGGAGATAGTCTCTTTGCCAAAATCGCATTATTAGGCGAAAGTAAGTTACAATTCAGTACCCTATCCTAAAGCTTGCTGTTAGGAGGGAATCTGCAGCTTGCAGTGAAAGCGCTTCCAGAGGGGAGTCTAACGAGGGCAAACATTTGATGGTAGCAGCTTCCCTGCGGGAGATAGTCTCTTTGCCAAAATCGCATTGTTAGGCGAAAGTAAGTTACAATTCAGTACCCTATCCTAAAGCTTGCTGTTAGGAGGGAATCTGCAGCTTGCAGTGAAAGCGCTTCCAGAGGGGAGTCTAATGAGGGCAAAGATTTGATGGTAGCAGCTTCCCTGCGGGAGATAGTCTCTTTGCCAAAATCGCATTATTAGGCGAAAGTAAGTTACAATTCAGTACCCTATCCTAAAGCTTGCTGTTAGGAGGGAATCTGCAGCTTGCAGTGAAAGCGCTTGCAGAGGGGAGTCTAATGAGGGCAAACATTTGATGGTAGCAGCTTCCCTGCGGGAGATACTCTCTTTGCCAAAATCGCATTATTAGGCGAAAGTAAGTTACAATTCAGTACCCTATCCTAAAGCTTGCTGTTAGGAGGGAATCTGCAGCTTGCAGTGAAAGCGCTTCCAAAGGGGAGTCTAATGAGGGGAAACATTTGATGGTAGCACCTTCCCTGCGGGAGATACTCTCTTTGCCAAAATCGCATTATTAGGCGAAAGTAAGTTACATTTCAGTACCCTATCCTAAAGCTTGCTGTTAGGAGGGAATCTGCAGCTTGCAGTGAAAGTGCTTCCAGAGGGGAGTCTAACGAGGGCAAACATTTGATGGTAGCAGCTTCCCTGCGGGAGATAGTCTCTTTGCCAAAATCGCATTATTAGGCGAAAGTAAGTTACAATTCAGTACCCTATCCTAAAGCTTGCTGTTAGGAGGGAATCTGCAGCTTGCAGTGAAAGCGCTTCCAGAGGGGAGTCTAATGAGGGCAAAGACTTGATGGTAGCAGCTTCCCTGCGGGAGATAGTCTCTTTGCCAAAATCGCATTGTTAGGCGAAAGTAAGTTACAATTCAGTACCCTATCCTAAAGCTTGCTGTTAGGAGGGAATCTGCAGCTTGCAGTGAAAGCGCTTCCAGAGGGGAGTCTAATGAGGGCAAACATTTGCTGGTAGCAGCTTCCTTGCAGGAGATACTCTCTTTGCCAAAATCGCCTTATTAGGCGAAAGTAAGTTACAATTCAGTACCCTATCCTAAAGCTTGCTGTTAGGAGGGAATCTGCAGCTTGCAGTGAAAGCGCTTCCAAAGGGGAGTCTAATGAGGGGAAACATTTGATGGTAGCAGCTTCCCTGCGGGAGATACTCTCTTTGCCAAAATCACATTATTAGGCGAAAGTAAGTTACATTTCAGTACCCTATCCTAAAGCTTGCTGTTAGGAGGGAATCTTCAGCTTGCAGTGAAAGTGCTTCCAGAGGGGAGTCTAACGAGGGCAAACATTTGATGGTAGCAGCTTCCCTGCGGGAGATAGTCTCTTTGCCAAAATGGCATTATTAGGCGAAAGTAAGTTACAATTCAGTACCCTATCCTAAAGCTTGCTGTTAGGAGGGAATCTGCAGCTTGCAGTGAAAGCGCTTCCAGAGGGGAGTCTAACGAGGGCAAACATTTGATGATAGCAGCTTCCCTGCGGGAGATAGTCTCTTTGCCATAATCGCCTTAGTAGCCGCAGTTAAGTTACAATTCAGTACACTGTCCTACAGCTTGCTGTTAGGAGGGAATCTGCAGCTTGCAGTGAAAGCGCTTCCAGAGGGGAGTATAATGAGGGCAAAGATTTGATGGTAGCAGCTTCCCTGCGGGAGATAGTCTCTTTGCCAAAATCGCATTATTAGGCGAAAGTAAGTTACAATTCAGTACCCTATCCTAAAGCATGCTGTTAGGAGGGAATCTGCAGCTTGCAGTGAAAGCGCTTCCAGAGGGGAGTCTAATGAGGGCAAACATTTGATGGTAGCAGCTTCCCTGCGGGAGATAGTCTCTTTGCCAAAATCGCATTATTAGGCGAAAGTAAGTTACAATTCAGTACCCTATCCTAAAGCTTGCTGTTAGGAGGGAATCTGCAGCTTGCAGTGAAAGCGCTTCCAGAGGGGAGTCTAATGAGGGCAAAGATTTGATGGTAGCAGCTTCCCTGCGGGAGATAGTCTCTTTGCCAAAATCGCATTATTAGGCGAAAGTAAGTTACAATTCAGTACCCTATCCTAAAGCTTGCTGTTAGAAGGGAATCTGCAGCTTGCAGTGAAAGCGCTTGCAGAGGGGAGTCTAACTAGGGCAAACATTTGATGGTAGCAGCTTCCCTGCGGGAGATACTCTCTTTGCCAAAATCGCATTATTAGGCGAAAGTAAGTTACAATTCAGTACCCTATCCTAAAGCATGCTGTTAGGAGGGAATCTGCAGCTTGCAGTGAAAGCGCTTCCAGAGGGGAGTCTAATGAGGGCAAACATTTGATGGTAGCAGCTTCCCTGCGGGAGATACTCTCTTTGCCAAAATCGCATTATTAGGCGAAAGTAAGTTACAATTCAGTACCCTATCCTAAAGCTTGCTGTTAGGAGGGAATCTGCAGCTTGCAGTGAAAGCGCTTCCAGAGGGGAGTCTAACGAGGGCAAACATTTGATGGTAGCAGCTTCCCTGCGGGAGATAGTCTCTTTGCCAAAATCGCATTGTTAGGCGAAAGTAAGTTACAATTCAGTACCCTATCCTAAAGCTTGCTGTTAGGAGGGAATCTGCAGCTTGCAGTGAAAGCGCTTCCAGAGGGGAGTCTAATGAGGGCAAAGATTTGATGGTAGCAGCTTCCCTGCGGGAGATAGTCTCTTTGCCAAAATCGCATTATTAGGCGAAAGTAAGTTACAATTCAGTACCCTATCCTAAAGCTTGCTGTTAGGAGGGAATCTGCAGCTTGCAGTGAAAGCGCTTCCAGAGGGGAGTCTAATGAGGGCAAACATTTGCTGGTAGCAGCTTCCTTGCAGGAGATACTCTCTTTGCCAAAATCGCCTTATTAGGCGAAAGTAAGTTACAATTCAGTACCCTATCCTAAAGCTTGCTGTTAGGAGGGAATCTGCAGCTTGCAGTGAAAGCGCTTCCAGAGGGGAGTCTAATGAGGGCAAAGATTTGATGGTAGCAGCTTCCCTGCGGGAGATACTCTCTTTGCCAAAATCGCATTATTAGGCGAAAGTAAGTTACATTTCAGTACCCTATCCTAAAGCTTGCTGTTAGGAGGGAATCTGCAGCTTGCAGTGAAAGTGCTTCCAGAGGGGAGTCTAACGAGGGCAAACATTTGATGGTAGCAGCTTCCCTGCGGGAGATAGTCTCTTTGCCAAAATCGCATTATTAGGCGAAAGTAAGTTACAATTCAGTACCCTATCCTAAAGCTTGCTGTTAGGAGGGAATCTGCAGCTTGCAGTGAAAGCGCTTCCAGAGGGGAGTCTAACGAGGGCAAACATTTGATGGTAGCAGCTTCCCTGCGGGAGATAGTCTCTTTGCCAAAATCGCATTGTTAGGCGAAAGTAAGTTACAATTCAGTACCCTATCCTAAAGCTTGCTGTTAGGAGGGAATCTGCAGCTTGCAGTGAAAGCGCTTCCAGAGGGGAGTCTAATGAGGGCAAAGATTTGATGGTAGCAGCTTCCCTGCGGGAGATAGTCTCTTTGCCAAAATCGCATTATTAGGCGAAAGTAAGTTACAATTCAGTACCCTATCCTAAAGCTTGCTGTTAGGAGGGAATCTGCAGCTTGCAGTGAAAGCGCTTCCAGAGGGGAGTCTAATGATGGCAAAGATTTGATGGTAGCAGCTTCCCTGCGGGAGATACTCTCTTTGCCAAAATCACATTATTAGGCGAAAGTAAGTTACAATTCAGTATCCTATCCTAAAGCTTGCTGCTAGGAGGGAATCTGCAGCTTGCAGTGAAAGCGCTTCCAGAAGGGAGTCTAATGAGGGCAAACATTTGATGGTAGCAGCTTCCCTGCGGGAGATAGTCTCTTTGCCAAAATCGCATTATTAGGCGAAAGTAAGTTACAATTCAGTACCCTATCCTAAAGCATGCTGTTAGGAGGGAATCTGCAGCTTGCAGTGAAAGCGCTTCCAGAGGGGAGTCTAATGAGGGCAAACATTTGATGGTAGCAGCTTCCCTGCGGGAGATACTCTCTTTGCCAAAATCGCATTATTAGGCGAAAGTAAGTTACAATTCAGTACCCTATCCTAAAGCTTGCTGTTAGGAGGGAATCTGCAGCTTGCAGTGAAAGCGCTTGCAGAGGGGAGTCTAATGAGGGCAAACATTTGATGGTAGCAGCTTCCCTGCGGGAGATACTCTCTTTGCCAAAATCGCATTATTAGGCGAAAGTAAGTTACAATTCAGTACCCTATCCTAAAGCTTGCTGTTAGGAGGGAATCTGCAGCTTGCAGTGAAAGTGCTTACAGAGGGGAGTCTAACGAGGGCAAACATTTGATGGTAGCAGCTTCCCTGCGGGAGATAGTCTCTTTGCCAAAATCGCATTATTAGGCGAAAGTAAGTTACAATTCAGTACCCTATCCTAAAGCTTGCTGTTAGGAGGGAATCTGCAGCTTGCAGTGAAAGCGCTTCCAGAGGGGAGTCTAACGAGGGCAAACATTTGATGGTAGCAGCTTCCCTGCGGGAGATAGTCTCTTTGCCAAAATCGCATTATTAGGCGAAAGTAAGTTACAATTCAGTACCCTATCCTAAAGCTTGCTGTTAGAAGGGAATCTGCAGCTTGCAGTGAAAGCGCTTGCAGAGGGGAGTCTAACGAGGGCAAACATTTGATGGTAGCAGCTTCCCTGCGGGAGATACTCTCTTTGCCAAAATCGCATTATTAGGCGAAAGTAAGTTACAATTCAGTACCCTATCCTAAAGCTTGCTGTTAGGAGGGAATCTGCAGCTTGCAGTGAAAGCGCTTCCAAAGGGGAGTCTAATGAGGGGAAACATTTGATGGTAGCAGCTTCCCTGCGGGAGATACTCTCTTTGCCAAAATCGCATTATTAGGCGAAAGTAAGTTACATTTCAGTACCCTATCCTAAAGCTTGCTGTTAGGAGGGAATCTGCAGCTTGCAGTGAAAGTGCTTCCAGAGGGGAGTCTAATGAGGGCAAACATTTGATGGTAGCAGCTTCCCTGCGGGAGATAGTCTCTTTGCCAAAATCGCATTATTAGGCGAAAGTAAGTTACAATTCAGTACCCTATCCTAAAGCTTGCTGTTAGGAGGGAATCTGCAGCTTGCAGTGAAAGCGCTTCCAGAGGGGAGTCTAATGAGGGCAAACATTTGCTGGTAGCAGCTTCCCTGCGGGAGATAGTCTCTCTGCCAAAATCGCATTGTTAGGCGAAAGTAAGTTACAATTCAGTACCCTATCCTAAAGCTTGCTGTTAGGAGGGAATCTGCAGCTTGCAGTGAAAGCGCTTCCAGAGGGGAGTCTAATGAGGGCAAAGATTTGATGGTAGCAGCTTCCTTGCAGGAGATACTCTCTTTGCCAAAATCGCCTTATTAGGCGAAAGTAAGTTACAATTCAGTACCCTATCCTAAAGCTTGCTGTTAGGAGGGAATCTGCAGCTTGCAGTGAAAGCGCTTCCAGAGGGGAGTCTAACGAGGGCAAACATTTGATGGTAGCAGCTTCCCTGCGGGAGATAGTCTCTTTGCCATAATCGCCTTAGTAGCCGCAGTTAAGTTACAATTCAGTACACTGTCCTACAGCTTGCTGTTAGGAGGGAATCTGCAGCTTGCAGTGAAAGCGCTTCCAGAGGGGAGTCTAATGAGGGCAAACATTTGATGGTAGCAGCTTCCCTGCGGGAGATACTCTCTTTGCCAAAATCGCATTATTAGGCGAAAGTAAGTTACAATTCAGTACCCTATCCTAAAGCTTGCTGTTAGGAGGGAATCTGCAGCTTGCAGTGAAAGCGCTTCCAGAGGGGAGTCTAACGAGGGCAAACATTTGATGGTAGCAGCTTCCCTTCGGGAGATACTCTCTTTGCCAAAATCGCATTATTAGGCGAAAGTAAGTTACAATTCAGTACCCTATCCTAAAGCTTGCTGTTAGGAGGGAATCTGCAGCTTGCAGTGAAAGCGCTTCCAGAGGGGAGTCTAATGAGGGCAAACATTTGATGGTAGCAGCTTCCCTGCGGGAGATACTCTCTTTGCCAAAATCGCATTATTAGGCGAAAGTAAGTTACAATTCAGTACCCTATCCTAAAGCTTGCTGTTAGGAGGGAATCTGCAGCTTGCAGTGAAAGCGCTTCCAGAGGGGAGTCTAACGAGGGCAAACATTTGATGGTAGCAGCTTCCCTGCGGGAGATAGTCTCTTTGCCAAAATCGCATTATTAGGCGAAAGTAAGTTACAATTCAGTACCCTATCCTAAAGCTTGCTGTTAGGAGGGAATCTGCAGCTTGCAGTGAAAGCGCTTCCAGAGGGGAGTCTAATGAGGGCAAACATTTGCTGGTAGCAGCTTCCCTGCGGGAGATACTCTCTTTGCCAAAATCGCATTGTTAGGCGAAAGTAAGTTACAATTCAGTACCCTATCCTAAAGCTTGCTGTTAGGACGGAATCTGCAGCTTGCAGTGAAAGCGCTTCCAGAGGGGAGTCTAATGAGGGCAAACATTTGATGGTAGCAGCTTCCTTGCAGGAGATATTCTCTTTGCCAAAATCGCCTTATTAGGCGAAAGTAAGTTACAATTCAGTACCCTATCCTAAAGCTTGCTGTTAGGAGGGAATCTGCAGCTTGCAGTGAAAGCGCTTCCAGAGGGGAGTCTAACGAGGGCAAACATTTGATGGTAGCAGCTTCCCTGCGGGAGATAGTCTCTTTGCCAAAATCGCATTGTTAGGCGAAAGTAAGTTACAATTCAGTACCCTATCCTAAAGCTTGCTGTTAGGAGGGAATCTGCAGCTTGCAGTGAAAGCTCTTCCAGAGGGGAGTCTAATGAGGGCAAACATTTGATGGTAGCAGCTTCCCTGCGGGAGATAGTCTCTTTGCCAAAATCGCATTATTAGGCGAAAGTAAGTTACAATTCAGTACCCTATCCTAAAGCATGCTGTTAGGAGGGAATCTGCAGCTTGCAGTGAAAGCGCTTGCAGAGGGGAGTCTAATGAGGGCAAACATTTGATGGTAGCAGCTTCCCTGCGGGAGATAGTCTCTTTGCCAAAATCGCATTATTAGGCGAAAGTAAGTTACAATTCAGTACCCTATCCTAAAGCTTGCTGTTAGGAGGGAATCTGCAGCTTGCAGTGAAAGCGCTTCCAGAGGGGAGTCTAATGAGGGCAAAGATTTGATGGTAGCAGCTTCCCTGCGGGAGATATTCTCTTTGCCAAAATCGCATTAATAGGCGAAAGTAAGTTACAATTCAGTACCCTATCCTAAAGCTTGCTGTTAGGAGGGAATCTGCAGCTTGCAGTGAAAGCGCTTGCAGAGGGGAGTCTAATGAGGGCAAACATTTGATGGTAGCAGCTTCCCTGCGGGAGATACTCTCTTTGCCAAAATCGCATTATTAGGCGAAAGTAAGTTACAATTCAGTACCCTATCCTAAAGCTTGCTGTTAGGAGGGAATCTGCAGCTTGCAGTGAAAGCGCTTCCAGAGGGGAGTCTAATGAGGGCAAACATTTGATGGTAGCAGCTTCCCTTCGGGAGATAGTCTCTTTGCCAAAATCGCATTATTAGGCGAAAGTAAGTTACAATTCAGTACCCTATCCTAAAGCTTGCTGTTAGGAGGGAATCTGCAGCTTGCAGTGAAAGCGCTTCCAGAGGGGAGTCTAACGAGGGCAAACATTTGATGGTAGCAGCTTCCCTGCGGGAGATACTCTCTTTGCCAAAATCGCATTATTAGGCGAAAGTAAGTTACAATTCAGTACCCTATCCTAAAGCTTGCTGTTAGGAGGGAATCTGCAGCTTGCAGTGAAAGCGCTTCCAGAGGGGAGTCTAACGAGGGCAAACATTTGATGGTAGCAGCTTCCCTGCGGGAGATACTCTCTTTGCCAAAATCGCATTATTAGGCGAAAGTAAGTTACAATTCAGTACCCTATCCTAAAGCTTGCTGTTAGGAGGGAATCTGCAGCTTGCAGTGAAAGCGCTTCCAGAGGGGAGTCTATCGAGGGCAAAGATTTGATGGTAGCAGCTTCCCTGCGGGAGATAGTCTCTTTGCCAAAATCGCATTATTAGGCGAAAGTAAGTTACAATTCAGTACCCTATGCTAAAGCTTGCTGTTAGGAGGGAATCTGCAGCTTGCAGTGAAAGCGCTTCCAGACGGGAGTCTAATGAGGGCAAAGATTTGATGGTAGCAGCTTCCCTTCGGGAGATAGTCTCTTTGCCAAAATCGCATTATTAGGCGAAAGTAAGTTACAATTCAGTACCCTATCCTAAAGCTTGCTGTTAGGAGGGAATCTGCAGCTTGCAGTGAAAGCGCTTCCAGAGGGGAGTCTAATGAGGGCAAACATTTGATGGTAGCAGCTTCCCTGCGGGAGATACTCTCTTTGCCAAAATCGCATTATTAGGCGAAAGTAAGTTACAATTCAGTACCCTATCCTAAAGCTTGCTGTTAGGAGGGAAACTGCAGCTTGCAGTGAAAGCGCTTCCAGAGGGGAGTCTAACGAGGGCAAACATTTGATGGTAGCAGCTTCCCTGCGGGAGATACTCTCTTTGCCAAAATCGCATTATTAGGCGAAAGTAAGTTACAATTCAGTACCCTATCCTAAAGCTTGCTGTTAGGAGGGAATCTGCAGCTTGCAGTGAAAGCGCTTCCAGAGGGGACTCTAATGAGGGCAAACATTTGATGGTAGCAGCTTCCCTTCGGGAGATAGTCTCTTTGCCAAAATCGCATTATTAGGCGAAAGTAAGTTACAATTCAGTACCCTATCCTAAAGCTTGCTGTTAGGAGGGAATCTGCAGCTTGCAGTGAAAGCGCTTCCAGAGGGGAGTCTAACGAGGGCAAACATTTGATGGTAGCAGCTTCCCTGCGGGAGATACTCTCTTTGCCAAAATCGCATTATTAGGCGAAAGTAAGTTACAATTCAGTACCCTATCCTAAAGCTTGCTGTTAGGAGGGAATCTGCAGCTTGCAGTGAAAGCGCTTCCAGAGGGGAGTCTAACGAGGGCAAACATTTGATGGTAGCAGCTTCCCTGCGGGAGATAGTCTCTTTGCCAAAATCGCATTGTTAGGCGAAAGTAAGTTACAATTCAGTACCCTATCCTAAAGCTTGCTGTTAGGACGGAATCTGCAGCTTGCAGTGAAAGCGCTTCCAGAGGGGAGTCTAATGAGGGCAAAGATTTGATGGTAGCAGCTTCCCTGCGGGAGATAGTCTCTTTGCCAAAATCGCATTATTAGGCGAAAGTAAGTTACAATTCAGTACCCTATCCTAAAGCTTGCTGTTAGGAGGGAATCTGCAGCTTGCAGTGAAAGCGCTTCCAGAGGGGAGTCTAATGAGGGCAAACATTTGCTGGTAGCAGCTTCCTTGCAGGAGATACTCTCTTTGCCAAAATCGCCTTATTAGGCGAAAGTAAGTTACAATTCAGTACCCTATCCTAAAGCTTGCTGTTAGGAGGGAATCTGCAGCTTGCAGTGAAAGCGCTTCCAGAGGGGAGTCTAACGAGGGCAAACATTTGATGGTAGCAGCTTCCCTGCGGGAGATAGTCTCTTTGCCATAATCGCCTTAGTAGCCGCAGTTAAGTTACAATTCAGTACACTGTCCTACAGCTTGCTGTTAGGAGGGAATCTGCAGCTTGCAGTGAAAGCGCTTCCAGAGGGGAGTCTAATGAGGGCAAAGATTTGATGGTAGCAGCTTCCCTGCGGGAGATAGTCTCTTTGCCAAAATCGCATTATTAGGCGAAAGTAAGTTACAATTCAGTACCCTATCCTAAAGCATGCTGTTAGGAGGGAATCTGCAGCTTGCAGTGAAAGCGCTTCCAGAGGGGAGTCTAATGAGGGCAAACATTTGATGGTAGCAGCTTCCCTGCGGGAGATACTCTCTTTGCCAAAATCGCATTATTAAGCGAAAGTAAGTTACAATTCAGTACCCTATCCTAAAGCTTGCTGTTAGGAGGGAATCTGCAGCTTGCAGTGAAAGCGCTTCCAGAGGGGAGTCTAATGAGGGGAAAGATTTGATGGTAGCAGCTTCCCGGCGGGAGATAGTCTCTTTGCCAAAATCGCATTATTAGGCGAAAGTAAGTTACAATTCAGTACCCTATCCTAAAGCTTGCTGTTAGGAGGGAATCTGCAGCTTGCAGTGAAAGCGCTTCCAGAGGGGAGTCTAATGAGGGCAAAGATTTGATGGTAGCAGCTTCCCTGCGGGAGATATTCTCTTTGCCAAAATCGCATTATTAGGCGAAAGTAAGTTACAATTCAGTACCCTATCCTAAAGCTTGCTGTTAGGAGGGAATCTGCAGCTTGCAGTGAAAGCGCTTGCAGAAGGGAGTCTAATGAGGGCAAACATTTGATGGTAGCAGCTTCCCTGCGGGAGATACTCTCTTTGCCAAAATCGCATTATTAGGTGAAAGTAAGTTACAATTCAGTACCCTATCCTAAAGCTTGCTGTTAGGAGGGAATCTGCAGCTTGCAGTGAAAGCGCTTCCAGAGGGGAGTCTAATGAGGGGAAACATTTGCTGGTAGCAGCTTCCTTGCAGGAGATACTCTCTTTGCCAAAATCGCATTATTAGGCGAAAGTAAGTTACAATTCAGTACCCTATCCTAAAGCTTGCTGTTAGGAGGGAATCTGCAGCTTGCAGTGAAAGCGCTTCCAGAGGGGAGTCTAACGAGGGCAAACATTTGATGGTAGCAGCTTCCCTGCGGGAGATACTCTCTTTGCCAAAATCGCATTATTAGGCGAAAGTAAGTTACAATTCAGTACCCTATCCTAAAGCTTGCTGTTAGGAGGGAATCTGCAGCTTGCAGTGAAAGCGCTTCCAGAGGGGAGTCTAAGGAGGGCAAACATTTGATGTTAGCACCTTCCCTGCGACAGATAGTCTCTTTGCCTAAATCGCATTATTAGGCGAAAGTAAGTTACAATTCAGTACCCTATCCTAAAGCTTGCTGTTAGGAGGGAATCTGCAGCTTGCAGTGAAAGCGCTTCCAGAGGGGACTCTAATGAGGGCAAACATTTGATGGTAGCAGCTTCCCTTCGGGAGATAGTCTCTTTGCCAAAATCGCATTATTAGGCGAAAGTAAGTTACAATTCAGTACCCTATCCTAAAGCTTGCTGTTAGGAGGGAATCTGCAGCTTGCAGTGAAACCGCTTCCAGAGGGGAGTCTATCGAGGGCAAAGATTTGATGGTAGCAGCTTCCCTGCGGGAGATAGTCTCTTTGCCAAAATCGCATTATTAGGCGAAAGTAAGTTACAATTCAGTACACTATCCTAAAGCTTGCTGTTAGGAGGGAATCTGCAGCTTGCAGTGAAAGCGCTTCCAGAGGGGAGTCTAATGAGGGCAAACATTTGATGGTAGCAGCTTCCCTGCGGGAGATACTCTCTTCGCCATAATCGAATTATTTGGCGAAAGTAAGTTGCAATTCAGTTCCCTATCCTAAAGCTTGCTGTTAGGAGGGAATCTGCAGCTTGCAGTGAAAGCGCTTCCAGAGGGGAGTCTAATGAGGGCAAAGATCTGATGGTAGAAGTTTCCCTGCGGGAGATACTCTCTTTGCCAAAATCGCATTATTAGGCGAAAGTAAGTTACAATTCAGTACCCTATCCTAAAGCTTGCTGTTAGGAGGGAATCTGCAGCTTGCAGTGAAAGCGCTTCCAGAGGGGAGTCTAATGAGGGCAAACATTTGATGGTAGCAGCTTCCCTGCGGGAGATAGTCTCTTTGCCAAAACCGCATTATTAGGCGAAAGTAAGTTACAATTCAGTACCCTATCCTAAAGCTTGCTGTTAGGAGGGAATCTGCAGCTTGCAGTGAAAGCGCTTCCAGAGGGGAGTCTAACGAGGGCAAACATTTGATGGTAGCAGCTTCCCTGCGGGAGATACTCTCTTTGCCATAATCGCATTATTAGGCGAAAGTAAGTTACAATTCAGTACCCTATCCTAAAGCTTGCTGTTAGGAGGGAATCTGAAGCTTGCAGTGAAAGCGCTTCCAGAGGGGACTCTAATGAGGGCAAACATTTGATGGTAGCAGCTTCCCTTCGGGAGATAGTCTCTTTGCCTAAATCGCATTATTAGGCGAAAGTAAGTTACAATTCAGTACCCTATCCTAAAGCTTGCTGTTAGGAGGGAATATGCAGCTTGCAGTGAAAGCGCTTCCAGAGGGGAGTCTAATGAGGGCAAACATTTGATGGTAGCAGCTTCACTGCGGGAGATACTCTCTTTGCCAAAATCGCATTATTAGGCGAAAGTAAGTTACAATTCAGTACCCTATCCTAAAGCTTGCTGTTAGGTGGGAATGTGTAGCTTGCAGTGAAAGCGCTTCCAGAGGGGAGTCTAATGAGGGCAAACATTTGATGGTAGCAGCTTCCCTGCGGGAGATAGTCTCTTTGCCAAAATCGCATTATTATGCGAAAGTAAGTTACAATTCAGTACCCTATCCTAAAGCTTGCTGTTAGGAGGGAATCTGCATCTTGCAGTGAAAGCGCTTCCAGAGGGGAGTCTAATGAGGGCAAACATTTGATGGTAGCAGCTTCCCTGCGGGAGATAGTCTCTTTGCCAAAATCGCATTATTAGGCGAAAGTAAGTTACAATTCAGTACCCTATCCTAAAGCTTGCTGTTAGGAGGGAATCTGCAGCTTGCAGTGAAAGCGCTTCCAGAGGGGAGTCTAATGAGGGCAAAGATTTGATGGTAGCAGCTTCCCTGCGGGAGATAGTCTCTTTGCCAAAATCGCATTATTAGGCGAAAGTAAGTTACAATTCAGTACCCTATCCTAAAGCATGCTGTTAGGAGGGAATCTGCAGCTTGCAGTGAAAGCGCTTCCAGAGGGGAGTCTAATGAGGGCAAACATTTGATGGTAGCAGCTTCCCTGCGGGAGATACTCTCTTTGCCAAAATCGCATTATTAAGCGAAAGTAAGTTACAATTCAGTACCCTATCCTAAAGCTTGCTGTTAGGAGGGAATCTGCAGCTTGCAGTGAAAGCGCTTCCAGAGGGGAGTCTAATGAGGGGAAAGATTTGATGGTAGCAGCTTCCCGGCGGGAGATAGTCTCTTTGCCAAAATCGCATTATTAGGCGAAAGTAAGTTACAATTCAGTACCCTATCCTAAAGCTTGCTGTTAGGAGGGAATCTGCAGCTTGCAGTGAAAGCGCTTCCAGAGGGGAGTCTAATGAGGGCAAAGATTTGATGGTAGCAGCTTCCCTGCGGGAGATATTCTCTTTGCCAAAATCGCATTATTAGGCGAAAGTAAGTTACAATTCAGTACCCTATCCTAAAGCTTGCTGTTAGGAGGGAATCTGCAGCTTGCAGTGAAAGCGCTTGCAGAGGGGAGTCTAATGAGGGCAAACATTTGATGGTAGCAGCTTCCCTGCGGGAGATACTCTCTTTGCCAAAATCGCATTATTAGGTGAAAGTAAGTTACAATTCAGTACCCTATCCTAAAGCTTGCTGTTAGGAGGGAATCTGCAGCTTGCAGTGAAAGCGCTTCCAGAGGGGAGTCTAATGAGGGGAAACATTTGCTGGTAGCAGCTTCCTTGCAGGAGATACTCTCTTTGCCAAAATCGCATTATTAGGCGAAAGTAAGTTACAATTCAGTACCCTATCCTAAAGCTTGCTGTTAGGAGGGAATCTGCAGCTTGCAGTGAAAGCGCTTCCAGAGGGGAGTCTAACGAGGGCAAACATTTGATGGTAGCAGCTTCCCTGCGGGAGATACTCTCTTTGCCAAAATCGCATTATTAGGCGAAAGTAAGTTACAATTCAGTACCCTATCCTAAAGCTTGCTGTTAGGAGGGAATCTGCAGCTTGCAGTGAAAGCGCTTCCAGAGGGGAGTCTAAGGAGGGCAAACATTTGATGTTAGCACCTTCCCTGCGACAGATAGTCTCTTTGCCTAAATCGCATTATTAGGCGAAAGTAAGTTACAATTCAGTACCCTATCCTAAAGCTTGCTGTTAGGAGGGAATCTGCAGCTTGCAGTGAAAGCGCTTCCAGAGGGGACTCTAATGAGGGCAAACATTTGATGGTAGCAGCTTCCCTTCGGGAGATAGTCTCTTTGCCAAAATCGCATTATTAGGCGAAAGTAAGTTACAATTCAGTACCCTATCCTAAAGCTTGCTGTTAGGAGGGAATCTGCAGCTTGCAGTGAAACCGCTTCCAGAGGGGAGTCTATCGAGGGCAAAGATTTGATGGTAGCAGCTTCCCTGCGGGAGATAGTCTCTTTGCCAAAATCGCATTATTAGGCGAAAGTAAGTTACAATTCAGTACACTATCCTAAAGCTTGCTGTTAGGAGGGAATCTGCAGCTTGCAGTGAAAGCGCTTCCAGAGGGGAGTCTAATGAGGGCAAACATTTGATGGTAGCAGCTTCCCTGCGGGAGATACTCTCTTCGCCATAATCGAATTATTTGGCGAAAGTAAGTTGCAATTCAGTTCCCTATCCTAAAGCTTGCTGTTAGGAGGGAATCTGCAGCTTGCAGTGAAAGCGCTTCCAGAGGGGAGTCTAATGAGGGCAAAGATCTGATGGTAGAAGTTTCCCTGCGGGAGATACTCTCTTTGCCAAAATCGCATTATTAGGCGAAAGTAAGTTACAATTCAGTACCCTATCCTAAAGCTTGCTGTTAGGAGGGAATCTGCAGCTTGCAGTGAAAGCGCTTCCAGAGGGGAGTCTAATGAGGGCAAACATTTGATGGTAGCAGCTTCCCTGCGGGAGATAGTCTCTTTGCCAAAACCGCATTATTAGGCGAAAGTAAGTTACAATTCAGTACCCTATCCTAAAGCTTGCTGTTAGGAGGGAATCTGCAGCTTGCAGTGAAAGCGCTTCCAGAGGGGAGTCTAACGAGGGCAAACATTTGATGGTAGCAGCTTCCCTGCGGGAGATACTCTCTTTGCCATAATCGCATTATTAGGCGAAAGTAAGTTACAATTCAGTACCCTATCCTAAAGCTTGCTGTTAGGAGGGAATCTGAAGCTTGCAGTGAAAGCGCTTCCAGAGGGGACTCTAATGAGGGCAAACATTTGATGGTAGCAGCTTCCCTTCGGGAGATAGTCTCTTTGCCTAAATCGCATTATTAGGCGAAAGTAAGTTACAATTCAGTACCCTATCCTAAAGCTTGCTGTTAGGAGGGAATATGCAGCTTGCAGTGAAAGCGCTTCCAGAGGGGAATCTAATGAGGGCAAACATTTGATGGTAGCAGCTTCACTGCGGGAGATACTCTCTTTGCCAAAATCGCATTATTAGGCGAAAGTAAGTTACAATTCAGTACCCTATCCTAAAGCTTGCTGTTAGGTGGGAATGTGTAGCTTGCAGTGAAAGCGCTTCCAGAGGGGAGTCTAATGAGGGCAAACATTTGATGGTAGCAGCTTCCCTGCGGGAGATAGTCTCTTTGCCAAAATCGCATTATTATGCGAAAGTAAGTTACAATTCAGTACCCTATCCTAAAGCTTGCTGTTAGGAGGGAATCTGCATCTTGCAGTGAAAGCGCTTCCAGAGGGGAGTCTAATGAGGGCAAACATTTGATGGTAGCAGCTTCCCTGCGGGAGATAGTCTCTTTGCCAAAATCGCATTATTAGGCGAAAGTAAGTTACAATTCAGTACCCTATCCTAAAGCTTGCTGTTAGGAGGGAATCTGCAGCTTGCAGTGAAAGCGCTTCCAGAGGGGAGTCTAATGAGGGCAAAGATTTGATGGTAGCAGCTTCCCTGCGGGAGATAGTCTCTTTGCCAAAATCGCATTATTAGGCGAAAGTAAGTTACAATTCAGTACCCTATCCTAAAGCTTGCTGTTAGGAGGGAATCTGCAGCTTGCAGTGAAAGCGCTTCCAGAGGGGAGTCTAATGAGGGCAAACATTTGATGGTAGCAGCTTCCCTGCGGGAGATACTCTCTTTGCCAAAATCGCATTATTAGGCGAAAGTAAGTTACAATTCAGTACCCTATCCTAAAGCTTGCTGTTAGGAGGGAATCTGCAGCTTGCAGTGAAAGCGCTTCCAGAGGGGAGTCTAATGAGGGCAAAGATTTGATGGTAGCAGCTTCCCTGCGGGAGATACTCTCTTTGCCAAAATCACATTATTAGGCGAAAGTAAGTTACAATTCAGTACCCTATCCTAAAGCTTGCTGCTAGGAGGGAATCTGCAGCTTGCAGTGAAAGCGCTTCCAGAAGGGAGTCTAATGAGGGCAAACATTTGATGGTAGCAGCTTCCCTGCGGGAGATAGTCTCTTTGCCAAAATCGCATTATTAGGCGAAAGTAAGTTACAATTCAGTACCCTATCCTAAAGCATGCTGTTAGGAGGGAATCTGCAGCTTGCAGTGAAAGCGCTTCCAGAGGGGAGTCTAATGAGGGCAAACATTTGATGGTAGCAGCTTCCCTGCGGGAGATAGTCTCTTTGCCAAAATCGCATTATTAGGCGAAAGTAAGTTACAATTCAGTACCCTATCCTAAAGCTTGCTGTTAGGAGGGAATCTGCAGCTTGCAGTGAAAGCGCTTCCAGAGGGGAGTCTAATGAGGGCAAACATTTGCTGGTAGCAGCTTCCTTGCAGGAGATACTCTCTTTGCCAAAATCGCATTATTAGGCGAAAGTAAGTTACAATTCAGTACCCTATCCTAAAGCTTGCTGTTAGGAGGGAATCTGCAGCTTGCAGTGAAAGCGCTTCCAGAGGGGAGTCTAATGAGGGCAAAGATTTGATGGTAGCAGCTTCCCTTCGGGAGATAGTCTCTTTGCCAAAATCGCATTATTAGGCGAAAGTAAGTTACAATTCAGTACCCTATCCTAAAGCTTGCTGTTAGGAGGGAATCTGCAGCTTGCAGTGAAAGCGCTTCCAGAGGGGAGTCTATCGAGGGCAAAGATTTGATGGTAGCAGCTTCCCTGCGGGAGATAGTCTCTTTGCCAAAATCGCATTATTAGGCGAAAGTAAGTTACAATTCAGTACACTATCCTAAAGCTTGCTGTTAGGAGGGAATCTGCAGCTTGCAGTGAAAGCGCTTCCAGAAGGGAGTCTAATGAGGGCAAACATTTGATGGTAGCAGCTTCCCTGCGGGAGATACTCTCTTCGCCATAATCGAATTATTTGGCGAAAGTAAGTTGCAATTCAGTTCCCTATCCTAAAGCTTGCTGTTAGGAGGGAATCTGCAGCTTGCAGTGAAAGCGCTTCCAGAGGGGAGTCTAATGAGGGCAAAGATCTGATGGTAGAAGTTTCCCTGCGGGAGATACTCTCTTTGCCAAAATCGCATTATTAGGCGAAAGTAAGTTACAATTCAGTACCCTATCCTAAAGCTTGCTGTTAGGAGGGAATCTGCAGCTTGCAGTGAAAGCGCTTCCAGAGGGGAGTCTAACGAGGGCAAACATTTGATGGTAGCAGCTTCCCTGCGGGAGATAGTCTCTTTGCCAAAATGGCATTATTAGGCGAAAGTAAGTTACAATTCAGTACCCTATCCTAAAGCTTGCTGTTAGGAGGGAATCTGCACCTTGCAGTGAAAGCGCTTACAGAGGGGCGTCTAATGAGGGCAAACTTTTGATGGTAGCAGCTTCCCTGCGGGAGATATTCTCTTTGCCAAAATCGCATTATTAGGCGAAAGTAAGTTACAATTCAGTACCCTATCCTAAAGCTTGCTGTTAGGAGGGAATCTGCAGCTTGCAGTGAAAGCGCTTCCAGAGGGGAGTCTAATGAGGGCAAACATTTGATGGTAGCAGCTTCCCTGCGGGAGATAGTCTCTTTGCCAAAACCGCTTTATTAGGCGAAAGTAAGTTACAATTCAGTACCCTATCCTAAAGCTTGCTGTTAGGAGGGAATATGCAGCTTGCAGTGAAAGCGCTTCCAGAGGGGAGTCTAATGAGGGCAAACATTTGATGGTAGCAGCTTCACTGCGGGAGATACTCTCTTTGCCAAAATCGCATTATTAGGCGAAAGTAAGTTACAATTCAGTACCCTATCCTAAAGCTTGCTGTTAGGTGGGAATGTGTAGCTTGCAGTGAAAGCGCTTCCAGAGGGGAGTCTAATGAGGGCAAAGATTTGATGGTAGCAGCTTCCCTGCGGGAGATAGTCTCTTTGCCAAAATCGCATTATTATGCGAAAGTAAGTTACAATTCAGTACCCTATCCTAAAGCTTGCTGTTAGGAGGGAATCTGCATCTTGCAGTGAAAGCGCTTCCAGAGGGGAGTCTAATGAGGGCAAACATTTGATGGTAGCAGCTTCCCTGCGGGAGATAGTCTCTTTGCCAAAATCGCATTATTAGGCGAAAGTAAGTTACAATTCAGTACCCTATCCTAAAGCTTGCTGTTAGGAGGGAATCTGCAGCTTGCAGTGAAAGCGCTTCCAGAGGGGAGTCTAATGAGGGCAAAGATTTGATGGTAGCAGCTTCCCTGCGGGAGATAGTCTCTTTGCCAAAATCGCATTATTAGGCGAAAGTAAGTTACAATTCAGTACCCTATCCTAAAGCTTGCTGTTAGGAGGGAATCTGCAGCTTGCAGTGAAAGCGCTTCAGAGGGGAGTCTAATGAGGGCAACATTTGATGGTAGCAGCTTCCCTGCGGGAGATACTCTCTTTGCCAAAATCGCATTATTAGGCGAAAGTAAGTTACAATTCAGTACCTATCCTAAAGCTTGCTGTTAGGAGGGAATCTGCAGCTTGCAGTGAAAGCGCTTCCAGAGGGGAGTCTAATGAGGGCAAAGATTTGATGGTAGCAGCTTCCCTGCGGGAGATACTCTCTTTGCCAAAATCACATTATTAGGCGAAAGTAAGTTACAATTCAGTACCCTATCCTAAAGCTTGCTGCTAGGAGGGAATCTGCAGCTTGCAGTGAAAGCGCTTCCAGAAGGGAGTCTAATGAGGGCAAACATTTGATGGTAGCAGCTTCCCTGCGGGAGATAGTCTCTTTGCCAAAATCGCATTATTAGGCGAAAGTAAGTTACAATTCAGTACCCTATCCTAAAGCATGCTGTTAGGAGGGAATCTGCAGCTTGCAGTGAAAGCGCTTCCAGAGGGGAGTCTAATGAGGGCAAACATTTGATGGTAGCAGCTTCCCTGCGGGAGATAGTCTCTTTGCCAAAATCGCATTATTAGGCGAAAGTAAGTTACAATTCAGTACCCTATCCTAAAGCTTGCTGTTAGGAGGGAATCTGCAGCTTGCAGTGAAAGCGCTTCCAGAGGGGAGTCTAATGAGGGCAAACATTTGCTGGTAGCAGCTTCCTTGCAGGAGATACTCTCTTTGCCAAAATCGCATTATTAGGCGAAAGTAAGTTACAATTCAGTACCCTATCCTAAAGCTTGCTGTTAGGAGGGAATCTGCAGCTTGCAGTGAAAGCGCTTCCAGAGGGGAGTCTAATGAGGGCAAAGATTTGATGGTAGCAGCTTCCCTTCGGGAGATAGTCTCTTTGCCAAATCGCATTATTAGGCGAAAGTAAGTTACAATTCAGTACCCTATCCTAAAGCTTGCTGTTAGGAGGGAATCTGCAGCTTGCAGTGAAAGCGCTTCCAGAGGGGAGTCTATCGAGGGCAAAGATTTGATGGTAGCAGCTTCCCTGCGGGAGATAGTCTCTTTGCCAAAATCGCATTATTAGGCGAAAGTAAGTTACAATTCAGTACACTATCCTAAAGCTTGCTGTTAGGAGGGAATCTGCAGCTTGCAGTGAAAGCGCTTCCAGAGGGGAGTCTAATGAGGGCAAACATTTGATGGTAGCAGCTTCCCTGCGGGAGATACTCTCTTCGCCATAATCGAATTATTTGGCGAAAGTAAGTTGCAATTCAGTTCCCTATCCTAAAGCTTGCTGTTAGGAGGGAATCTGCAGCTTGCAGTGAAAGCGCTTCCAGAGGGGAGTCTAATGAGGGCAAAGATCTGATGGTAGAAGTTTCCCTGCGGGAGATACTCTCTTTGCCAAAATCGCATTATTAGGCGAAAGTAAGTTACAATTCAGTACCCTATCCTAAAGCTTGCTGTTAGGAGGGAATCTGCAGCTTGCAGTGAAAGCGCTTCCAGAGGGGAGTCTAACGAGGGCAAACATTTGATGGTAGCAGCTTCCCTGCGGGAGATAGTCTCTTTGCCAAAATGGCATTATTAGGCGAAAGTAAGTTACAATTCAGTACCCTATCCTAAAGCTTGCTGTTAGGAGGGAATCTGCACCTTGCAGTGAAAGCGCTTACAGAGGGGCGTCTAATGAGGGCAAACTTTTGATGGTAGCAGCTTCCCTGCGGGAGATATTCTCTTTGCCAAAATCGCATTATTAGGCGAAAGTAAGTTACAATTCAGTACCCTATCCTAAAGCTTGCTGTTAGGAGGGAATCTGCAGCTTGCAGTGAAAGCGCTTCCAGAGGGGAGTCTAATGAGGGCAAACATTTGATGGTAGCAGCTTCCCTGCGGGAGATAGTCTCTTTGCCAAAACCGCATTATTAGGCGAAAGTAAGTTACAATTCAGTACCCTATCCTAAAGCTTGCTGTTAGGAGGGAATATGCAGCTTGCAGTGAAAGCGCTTCCAGAGGGGAGTCTAATGAGGGCAAACATTTGATGGTAGCAGCTTCACTGCGGGAGATACTCTCTTTGCCAAAATCGCATTATTAGGCGAAAGTAAGTTACAATTCAGTACCCTATCCTAAAGCTTGCTGTTAGGTGGGAATGTGTAGCTTGCAGTGAAAGCGCTTCCAGAGGGGAGTCTAATGAGGGCAAAGATTTGATGGTAGCAGCTTCCCTGCGGGAGATAGTCTCTTTGCCAAAATCGCATTATTATGCGAAAGTAAGTTACAATTCAGTACCCTATCCTAAAGCTTGCTGTTAGGAGGGAATCTGCATCTTGCAGTGAAAGCGCTTCCAGAGGGGAGTCTAATGAGGGCAAACATTTGATGGTAGCAGCTTCCCTGCGGGAGATAGTCTCTTTGCCAAAATCGCATTATTAGGCGAAAGTAAGTTACAATTCAGTACCCTATCCTAAAGCTTGCTGTTAGGAGGGAATCTGCAGCTTGCAGTGAAAGCGCTTCCAGAGGGGAGTCTAATGAGGGCAAAGATTTGATGGTAGCAGCTTCCCTGCGGGAGATAGTCTCTTTG
Organism: Phaenicophaeus curvirostris; assembly: GCF_032191515.1. Classification (NCBI taxonomy): domain Eukaryota; kingdom Metazoa; phylum Chordata; class Aves; order Cuculiformes; family Cuculidae; genus Phaenicophaeus; species Phaenicophaeus curvirostris. The sequence goes on from NW_027206738.1 coordinate 368,189, forward strand.
CCAAAATCGCATTATTAGGCGAAAGTAAGTTACAATTCAGTACCCTATCCTAAAGCTTGCTGTTAGGAGGGAATCTGCAGCTTGCAGTGAAAGCGCTTCCAGAGGGGAGTCTAATGAGGGCAAACATTTGATGGTAGCAGCTTCCCTGCGGGAGATACTCTCTTTGCCAAAATCGCATTATTAGGCGAAAGTAAGTTACAATTCAGTACCCTATCCTAAAGCTTGCTGTTAGGAGGGAATCTGCAGCTTGCAGTGAAAGCGCTTCCAGAGGGGAGTCTAATGAGGGCAAAGATTTGATGGTAGCAGCTTCCCTGCGGGAGATACTCTCTTTGCCAAAATCACATTATTAGGCGAAAGTAAGTTACAATTCAGTACCCTATCCTAAAGCTTGCTGCTAGGAGGGAATCTGCAGCTTGCAGTGAAAGCGCTTCCAGAAGGGAGTCTAATGAGGGCAAACATTTGATGGTAGCAGCTTCCCTGCGGGAGATAGTCTCTTTGCCAAAATCGCATTATTAGGCGAAAGTAAGTTACAATTCAGTACCCTATCCTAAAGCATGCTGTTAGGAGGGAATCTGCAGCTTGCAGTGAAAGCGCTTCCAGAGGGGAGTCTAATGAGGGCAAACATTTGATGGTAGCAGCTTCCCTGCGGGAGATAGTCTCTTTGCCAAAATCGCATTATTAGGCGAAAGTAAGTTACAATTCAGTACCCTATCCTAAAGCTTGCTGTTAGGAGGGAATCTGCAGCTTGCAGTGAAAGCGCTTCCAGAGGGGAGTCTAATGAGGGCAAACATTTGATGGTAGCAGCTTCCTTGCAGGAGATACTCTCTTTGCCAAAATCGCATTATTAGGCGAAAGTAAGTTACAATTCAGTACCCTATCCTAAAGCTTGCTGTTAGGAGGGAATCTGCAGCTTGCAGTGAAAGCGCTTCCAGAGGGGAGTCTAATGAGGGCAAAGATTTGATGGTAGCAGCTTCCCTTCGGGAGATAGTCTCTTTGCCAAAATCGCATTATTAGGCGAAAGTAAGTTACAATTCAGTACCCTATCCTAAAGCTTGCTGTTAGGAGGGAATCTGCAGCTTGCAGTGAAAGCGCTTCCAGAGGGGAGTCTATCGAGGGCAAAGATTTGATGGTAGCAGCTTCCCTGCGGGAGATAGTCTCTTTGCCAAAATCGCATTATTAGGCGAAAGTAAGTTACAATTCAGTACACTATCCTAAAGCTTGCTGTTAGGAGGGAATCTGCAGCTTGCAGTGAAAGCGCTTCCAGAGGGGAGTCTAATGAGGGCAAACATTTGATGGTAGCAGCTTCCCTGCGGGAGATACTCTCTTCGCCATAATCGAATTATTTGGCGAAAGTAAGTTGCAATTCAGTTCCCTATCCTAAAGCTTGCTGTTAGGAGGGAATCTGCAGCTTGCAGTGAAAGCGCTTCCAGAGGGGAGTCTAATGAGGGCAAAGATCTGATGGTAGAAGTTTCCCTGCGGGAGATACTCTCTTTGCCAAAATCGCATTATTAGGCGAAAGTAAGTTACAATTCAGTACCCTATCCTAAAGCTTGCTGTTAGGAGGGAATCTGCATCTTGCAGTGAAAGCGCTTCCAGAGGGGAGTCTAACGAGGGCAAACATTTGATGGTAGCAGCTTCCCTGCGGGAGATAGTCTCTTTGCCAAAATGGCATTATTAGGCGAAAGTAAGTTACAATTCAGTACCCTATCCTAAAGCTTGCTGTTAGGAGGGAATCTGCACCTTGCAGTGAAAGCGCTTACAGAGGGGCGTCTAATGAGGGCAAACTTTTGATGGTAGCAGCTTCCCTGCGGGAGATATTCTCTTTGCCAAAATCGCATTATTAGGCGAAAGTAAGTTACAATTCAGTACCCTATCCTAAAGCTTGCTGTTAGGAGGGAATCTGCAGCTTGCAGTGAAAGCGCTTCCAGAGGGGAGTCTAATGAGGGCAAACATTTGATGGTAGCAGCTTCCCTGCGGGAGATAGTCTCTTTGCCAAAATCGCATTATTAGGCGAAAGTAAGTTACAATTCAGTACCCTATCCTAAAGCTTGCTGTTAGGAGGGAATCTGCAGCTTGCAGTGAAAGCGCTTCCAGAGGGGAGTCTAACGAGGGCAAACATTTGATGGTAGCAGCTTCCCTGCGGGAGATACTCTCTTTGCCATAATCGCATTATTAGGCGAAAGTAAGTTACAATTCAGTACCCTATCCTAAAGCTTGCTGTTAGGAGGGAATCTGAAGCTTGCAGTGAAAGCGCTTCCAGAGGGGAGTCTAATGAGGGCAAAGATTTGATTGTAGCAGCTTCCCTGCGGGAGATAGTCTCTTTGCCAAAATCGCATTATTAGGCGAAAGTAAGTTTCAATTCAGTACCCTATCCTAAAGCTTGCTGTTAGGAGGGAATCTGCAGCTTGCAGTGAAAGCGCTTCCAGAGGGGAGTCTAACGAGGGCAAACATTTGATGGTAGCAGCTTCCCTGCGGGAGATAGTCTCTTTGCCAAAATCGCTTTATTAGGCGAAAGTAAGTTACAATTCAGTACCCTATCCTAAAGCTTGCTGTTAGGAGGGAATCTGCAGCTTGCAGTGAAAGCGCTTCCAGAGGGGACTCTAATGAGGGCAAACATTTGATGGTAGCAGCTTCCCTTCGGGAGATAGTCTCTTTGCCTAAATCGCATTATTAGGCGAAAGTAAGTTACAATTCAGTACCCTATCCTAAAGCTTGCTGTTAGGAGGGAATATGCAGCTTGCAGTGAAAGCGCTTCCAGAGGGGAGTCTAATGAGGGCAAACATTTGATGGTAGCAGCTTCACTGCGGGAGATACTCTCTTTGCCAAAATCGCATTATTAGGCGAAAGTAAGTTACAATTCAGTACCCTATCCTAAAGCTTGCTGTTAGGTGGGAATGTGTAGCTTGCAGTGAAAGCGCTTCCAGAGGGGAGTCTAATGAGGGCAAAGATTTGATGGTAGCAGCTTCCCTGCGGGAGATAGTCTCTTTGCCAAAATCGCATTATTAGGCGAAAGTAAGTTACAATTCAGTACCCTATCCTAAAGCTTGCTGTTAGGAGGGAATCTGCAGCTTGCAGTGAAAGCGCTTCCAGAGGGGAGTCTAATGAGGGCAAACATTTGATGGTAGCAGCTTCCCTGCGGGAGATAGTCTCTTTGCCAAAATCGCATTATTAGGCGAAAGTAAGTTTCAATTCAGTACCCTATCCTAAAGCTTGCTGTTAGGAGGGAATCTTCAGCTTGCAGTGAAAGCGCTTCCAGAGGGGAGTCTAATGAGGGCAAAGATTTGATGGTAGCAGCTTCCCTGCGGGAGATAGTCTCTTTGCCAAAATCGCATTATTAGGCGAAAGTAAGTTACAATTCAGTACCCTATCCTAAAGCTTGCTGTTAGGAGGGAATCTGCAGCTTGCAGTGAAAGCGCTTCCAGACGGGAGTCTAATGAGGGCAAACATTTGATGGTAGCAGCTTCCCTGCGGGAGATAGTCTCTTTGCCAAAATCGCATTATTAGGCGAAAGTAAGTTACAATTCAGTACCCTATCCTAAAGCTTGCTGTTAGGAGGGAATCTGCAGCTTGCAGTGAAAGCGCTTCCAGAGGGGAGTCTAATGATGGCAAAGATTTGATGGTAGCAGCTTCCCTGCGGGAGATACTCTCTTTGCCAAAATCACATTATTAGGCGAAAGTAAGTTACAATTCAGTACCCTATCCTAAAGCTTGCTGCTAGGAGGGAATCTGCAGCTTGCAGTGAAAGCGCTTCCAGAAGGGAGTCTAATGAGGGCAAACATTTGATGGTAGCAGCTTCCCTGCGGGAGATAGTCTCTTTGCCAAAATCGCATTATTAGGCGAAAGTAAGTTACAATTCAGTACCCTATCCTAAAGCATGCTGTTAGGAGGGAATCTGCAGCTTGCAGTGAAAGCGCTTCCAGAGGGGAGTCTAATGAGGGCAAACATTTGATGGTAGCAGCTTCCCTGCGGGAGATAGTCTCTTTGCCAAAATCGCATTATTAGGCGAAAGTAAGTTACAATTCAGTACCCTATCCTAAAGCTTGCTGTTAGGAGGGAATCTGCAGCTTGCAGTGAAAGCGCTTCCAGAGGGGAGTCTAATGAGGGCAAAGATTTGATGGTAGCAGCTTCCCTGCGGGAGATACTCTCTTTGCCAAAATCGCATTATTAGGCGAAAGTAAGTTACAATTCAGTACCCTATCCTAAAGCTTGCTGTTAGGAGGGAATCTGCAGCTTGCAGTGAAAGCGCTTCCAGAGGGGAGTCTAATGAGGGCAAACATTTGATGGTAGCAGCTTCCCTTCGGGAGATAGTCTCTTTGCCAAAATCGCATTATAAGGCGAAAGTAAGTTACAATTCAGTACCCTATCCTAAAGCTTGCTGTTAGGAGGGAATCTGCAGCTTGCAGTGAAAGCGCTTCCAGAGGGGAGTCTAATGATGGCAAAGATTTGATGGTAGCAGCTTCCCTGCGGGAGATAGTCTCTTTGCCAAAATCGCATTATTAGGCGAAAGTAAGTTACAATTCAGTACCCTATCCTAAAGCATGCTGTTAGGAGGGAATCTGCAGCTTGCAGTGAAAGCGCTTCCAGAGGGGAGTCTAATGAGGGCAAACATTTGATGGTAGCAGCTTCCCTGCGGGAGATAGTCTCTTTGCCAAAATCGCATTATTAGGCGAAAGTAAGTTACAATTCAGTACCCTATCCTAAAGCTTGCTGTTAGGAGGGAATCTGCAGCTTGCAGTGAAAGCGCTTCCAGAGGGGAGTCTAACGAGGGCAAACATTTGATGGTAGCAGCTTCCCTGCGGGAGATAGTCTCTTTGCCAAAATCGCTTTATTAGGCGAAAGTAAGTTACAATTCAGTACCCTATCCTAAAGCTTGCTGTTAGGAGGGAATCTGCAGCTTGCAGTGAAAGCGCTTCCAGAGGGGACTCTAATGAGGGCAAACATTTGATGGTAGCAGCTTCCCTTCGGGAGATAGTCTCTTTGCCTAAATCGCATTATTAGGCGAAAGTAAGTTACAATTCAGTACCCTATCCTAAAGCTTGCTGTTAGGAGGGAATATGCAGCTTGCAGTGAAAGCGCTTCCAGAGGGGAGTCTAATGAGGGCAAACATTTGATGGTAGCAGCTTCACTGCGGGAGATACTCTCTTTGCCAAAATCGCATTATTAGGCGAAAGTAAGTTACAATTCAGTACCCTATCCTAAAGCTTGCTGTTAGGTGGGAATGTGTAGCTTGCAGTGAAAGCGCTTCCAGAGGGGAGTCTAATGAGGGCAAAGATTTGATGGTAGCAGCTTCCCTGCGGGAGATAGTCTCTTTGCCAAAATCGCATTATTAGGCGAAAGTAAGTTACAATTCAGTACCCTATCCTAAAGCTTGCTGTTAGGAGGGAATCTGCATCTTGCAGTGAAAGCGCTTCCAGAGGGGAGTCTAATGAGGGCAAACATTTGATGGTAGTAGCTTCCCTGCGGGAGATAGTCTCTTTGCCAAAATCGCATTATTAGGCGAAAGTAAGTTTCAATTCAGTACCCTATCCTAAAGCTTGCTGTTAGGAGGGAATCTTCAGCTTGCAGTGAAAGCGCTTCCAGAGGGGAGTCTAATGAGGGCAAAGATTTGATGGTAGCAGCTTCCCTGCGGGAGATAGTCTCTTTGCCAAAATCGCATTATTAGGCGAAAGTAAGTTACAATTCAGTACCCTATCCTAAAGCTTGCTGTTAGGAGGGAATCTGCAGCTTGCAGTGAAAGCGCTTCCAGACGGGAGTCTAATGAGGGCAAACATTTGATGGTAGCAGCTTCCCTGCGGGAGATAGTCTCTTTGCCAAAATCGCATTATTAGGCGAAAGTAAGTTACAATTCAGTACCCTATCCTAAAGCTTGCTGTTAGGAGGGAATCTGCAGCTTGCAGTGAAAGCGCTTCCAGAGGGGAGTCTAATGATGGCAAAGATTTGATGGTAGCAGCTTCCCTGCGGGAGATACTCTCTTTGCCAAAATCACATTATTAGGCGAAAGTAAGTTACAATTCAGTATCCTATCCTAAAGCTTGCTGCTAGGAGGGAATCTGCAGCTTGCAGTGAAAGCGCTTCCAGAAGGGAGTCTAATGAGGGCAAACATTTGATGGTAGCAGCTTCCCTGCGGGAGATAGTCTCTTTGCCAAAATCGCATTATTAGGCGAAAGTAAGTTACAATTCAGTACCCTATCCTAAAGCATGCTGTTAGGAGGGAATCTGCAGCTTGCAGTGAAAGCGCTTCCAGAGGGGAGTCTAATGAGGGCAAACATTTGATGGTAGCAGCTTCCCTGCGGGAGATACTCTCTTTGCCAAAATCGCATTATTAGGCGAAAGTAAGTTACAATTCAGTACCCTATCCTAAAGCTTGCTGTTAGGAGGGAATCTGCAGCTTGCAGTGAAAGCGCTTCCAGAGGGGAGTCTAATGAGGGCAAACATTTGCTGGTAGCAGCTTCCTTGCAGGAGATACTCTCTTTGCCAAAATCGCATTATTAGGCGAAAGTAAGTTACAATTCAGTACCCTATCCTAAAGCTTGCTGTTAGGAGGGAATCTGCAGCTTGCAGTGAAAGCGCTTCCAGAGGGGAGTCTAATGAGGGCAAAGATTTGATGGTAGCAGCTTCCCTGCGGGAGATACTCTCTTTGCCAAAATCGCATTATTAGGCGAAAGTAAGTTACAATTCAGTACCCTATCCTAAAGCTTGCTGTTAGGAGGGAATCTGCAGCTTGCAGTGAAAGCGCTTCCAGAGGGGAGTCTAATGAGGGCAAAGATTTGATGGTAGCAGCTTCCTTGCGGGAGATAGTCTCTTTGCCAAAATCGCATTATTAGGCGAAAGTAAGTTACAATTCAGTACCCTATCCTAAAGCTTGCTGTTAGGAGGGAATCTGCAGCTTGCAGTGAAAGCGCTTCCAGAGGGGAGTCTAATGAGGGCAAACATTTGATGGTAGCAGCTTCCCTGCGGGAGATACTCTCTTTGCCAAAATCGCATTATTAGGCGAAAGTAAGTTACAATTCAGTACCCTATCCTAAAGCTTGCTGTTAGGAGGGAATCTGCAGCTTGCAGTGAAAGCGCTTCCAGAGGGGAGTCTAATGAGGGCAAACATTTGATGGTAGCAGCTTCCCTGCGGGAGATACTCTCTTTGCCAAAATCGCATTATTAGGCGAAAGTAAGTTACAATTCAGTACCCTATCCTAAAGCTTGCTGTTAGGAGGGAATGTGCAGCTTGCAGTGAAAGCGCTTCCAGAGGGGAGTCTAATGAGGGCAAAGATTTGATGGTAGCAGCTTCCCTGCGGGAGATAGTCTCTTTGCCAAAATCGCATTATTAGGCGAAAGTAAGTTACAATTCAGTACCCTATCCTAAAGCTTGCTGTTAGGAGGGAATCTGCAGCTTGCAGTGAAAGCGCTTCCAGAGGGGAGTCTAATGAGGGCAAACATTAGATGGTAGCAGCTTCCCTGCGGGAGATACTCTCTTTGCCAAAATCGCATTATTAGGCGAAAGTAAGTTACAATTCAGTACCCTATCCTAAAGCTTGCTGTTAGGAGGGAATCTGCAGCTTGCAGTGAAAGCGCTTCCAGAGGGGAGTCTAACGAGGGCAAACATTTGATGGTAGCAGCTTCCCTGCGGGAGATAGTCTCTTTGCCAAAATCGCATTATTAGGCGAAAGTAAGTTACAATTCAGTACCCTATCCTTAAGCTTGCTGTTAGGAGGGAATCTGCATCTTGCAGTGAAAGCGCTTCCAGAGGGGAGTCTAATGAGGGCAAACATTTGATGGTAGCAGCTTCCCTGCGGGAGATAGTCTCTTTGCCAAAATCGCATTATTAGGCGAAAGTAAGTTACAATTCAGTACCCTATCCTAAAGCTTGCTGTTAGGAGGGAATCTGCAGCTTGCAGTGAAAGCGCTTCCAGAGGGGAGTCTAATGAGGGCAAACATTAGATGGTAGCAGCTTCCCTGCGGGAGATACTCTCTTTGCCAAAATCGCATTATTAGGCGAAAGTAAGTTACAATTCAGTACCCTATCCTAAAGCTTGCTGTTAGGAGGGAATCTGCAGCTTGCAGTGAAAGCGCTTCCAGAGGGGAGTCTAACGAGGGCAAACATTTGATGGTAGCAGCTTCCCTGCGGGAGATAGTCTCTTTGCCAAAATCGCATTATTAGGCGAAAGTAAGTTACAATTCAGTACCCTATCCTTAAGCTTGCTGTTAGGAGGGAATCTGCAGCTTGCAGTGAAAGCGCTTCCAGAGGGGAGTCTAATGAGGGCAAACATTTGATGGTAGCAGCTTCCCTGCGGGAGATAGTCTCTTTGCCAAAATCGCATTATTAGGCGAAAGTAAGTTACAATTCAGTACCCTATCCTAAAGCTTGCTGTTAGGAGGGAATCTGCAGCTTGCAGTGAAAGCGCTTCCAGAGGGGAGTCTAATGAGGGCAAACATTTGATGGTAGCAGCTTCCCTGCGGGAGATACTCTCATTGCCATAATCGCCTTATTAGGCGAAAGTAAGTTACAATTCAGTACCCTATCCTAAAGCTTGCTGTTAGGAGGGAATCTGCAGCTTGCAGTGAAAGCGCTTCCAGAGGGGAGTCTAATGAGGGCAAACATTTGATGGTAGCAGCTTCCCTGCGGGAGATAGTCTCTTTGCCAAAATCGCATTATTAGGCGAAAGTAAGTTACAATTCAGTACCCTATCCTAAAGCTTGCTGTTAGGAGGGAATCTGCAGCTTGCAGTGAAAGCGCTTCCAGAGGGGAGTCTAATGAGGGCAAAGATTTGATGGTAGCAGCTTCCCTGCGGGAAATAGTCTCTTTGCCAAAATCGCATTATTAGGCGAAAGTAAGTTACAATTCAGTACCCTATCCTAAAGCTTGCTGTTAGGAGGGAATCTGCAGCTTGCAGTGAAAGCGCTTCCAGAGGGGAGTCTAATGAGGGGAAACATTTGATGGTAGCAGCTTCCCTGCGGGAGATACTCTCTTTGCCAAAATCACATTATTAGGCGAAAGTAAGTTACAATTCAGTATCCTATCCTAAAGCATGCTGCTAGGAGGGAATCTGCAGATTGCAGTGAAAGCGCTTCCAGAAGGGAGTCTAATGAGGGCAAACATTTGATGGTAGCAGCTTCCCTGCGGGAGATAGTCTCTTTGCCAAAATCGCATTATTAGGCGAAAGTAAGTTACAATTCAGTACCCTATCCTAAAGCATGCTGTTAGGAGGGAATCTTCAGCTTGCAGTGAAAGCGCTTCCAGACGGGAGTCTAATGAGGGCAAACATTTGATGGTAGCAGCTTCCCTGCGGGAGATAGTCTCTTTGCCAAAATCGCATTATTAGGCGAAAGTAAGTTACAATTCAGTACCCTATCCTAAAGCTTGCTGTTAGGAGGGAATCTGCAGCTTGCAGTGAAAGCGCTTCCAGACGGGAGTCTAATGAGGGCAAACATTTGATGGTAGCAGCTTCCCTGCGGGAGATACTCTCTTTGCCAGAATCGCATTATTAGGCGAAAGTAAGTTACAATTCAGTACCCTATCCTAAAGCTTGCTGTTAGGAGGGAATCTGCAGCTTGCAGTGAAAGCGCTTCCAGAGGGGAGTCTAATGATGGCAAAGATTTGATGGTAGCAGCTTCCCTGCGGGAGATACTCTCTTTGCCAAAATCACATTATTAGGCGAAAGTAAGTTACAATTCAGTACCCTATCCTAAAGCATGCTGTTAGGAGGGAATCTGCAGCTTGCAGTGAAAGCGCTTCCAGAGGGGAGTCTAATGAGGGCAAACATTTGATGGTAGCAGCTTCCCTGCGGGAGATAGTCTCTTTGCCAAAATCGCATTATTAGGCGAAAGTAAGTTACAATTCAGTACCCTATCCTAAAGCATGCTGTTAGGAGGGAATCTGCAGCTTGCAGTGAAAGCGCTTCCAGAGGGGAGTCTAATGAGGGCAAACATTTGATGGTAGCAGCTTCCCTGCGGGAGATAGTCTCTTTGCCAAAATCGCATTATTAGGCGAAAGTAAGTTACAATTCAGTACCCTATCCTAAAGCTTGCTGTTAGGAGGGAATCTGCAGCTTGCAGTGAAAGCGCTTGCAGAGGGGAGTCTAATGAGGGCAAACATTTGATGGTAGCAGCTTCCCTGCGGGAGATAGTCTCTTTGCCAAAATCGATTATTAGGAGAAAGTAAGTTACAATTCAGTACCCTATCCTAAAGCTTGCTGTTAGGAGGGAATCTGCAGCTTGCAGTGAAAGCGCTTCCAGAGGGGAGTCTAATGAGGGCAAACATTTGATGGTAGCAGCTTCCCTGCGGGAGATACTCTCTTTGCCAAAATCACATTATTAGGCGAAAGTAAGTTACAATTCAGTACCCTATCCTAAAGCTTGCTGTTAGGAGGGAATCTGCAGCTTGCAGTGAAAGTGCTTCCAGAGGGGAGTCTAACGAGGGCAAACATTTGATGGTAGCAGCTTCCCTGCGGGAGATAGTCTCTTTGCCAAAATTCCATTATTAAGCGAAAGTAAGTTACAATTCAGTACCCTATCCTAAAGCTTGCTGTTAGGAGGGAATCTGCAGCTTGCAGTGAAAGCGCTTCCAGAGGGGAGTCTAATGAGGGCAAACATTTGATGGTAGCAGCTTCCCTGCGGGAGATAGTCTCTTTGCCAAAATCGCATTATTAGGCGAAAGTAAGTTACAATTCAGTACCCTATCCTAAAGCTTGCTGTTAGGAGGGAATCTGCAGCTTGCAGTGAAAGCGCTTCCAGAGGGGAGTCTAATGAGGGCAAAGATTTGATGGTAGCAGCTTCCCTGCGGGAAATAGTCTCTTTGCCAAAATCGCATTATTAGGCGAAAGTAAGTTACAATTCAGTACCCTATCCTAAAGCTTGCTGTTAGGAGGGAATCTGCAGCTTGCAGTGAAAGCGCTTCCAGAGGGGAGTCTAATGAGGGGAAACATTTGATGGTAGCAGCTTCCCTGCGGGAGATACTCTCTTTGCCAAAATCACATTATTAGGCGAAAGTAAGTTACAATTCAGTATCCTATCCTAAAGCATGCTGCTAGGAGGGAATCTGCAGCTTGCAGTGAAAGCGCTTCCAGAAGGGAGTCTAATGAGGGCAAACATTTGATGGTAGCAGCTTCCCTGCGGGAGATAGTCTCTTTGCCAAAATCGCATTATTAGGCGAAAGTAAGTTACAATTCAGTACCCTATCCTAAAGCATGCTGTTAGGAGGGAATCTTCAGCTTGCAGTGAAAGCGCTTCCAGACGGGAGTCTAATGAGGGCAAACATTTGATGGTAGCAGCTTCCCTGCGGGAGATAGTCTCTTTGCCAAAATCGCATTATTAGGCGAAAGTAAGTTACAATTCAGTACCCTATCCTAAAGCTTGCTGTTAGGAGGGAATCTGCAGCTTGCAGTGAAAGCGCTTCCAGACGGGAGTCTAATGAGGGCAAACATTTGATGGTAGCAGCTTCCCTGCGGGAGATACTCTCTTTGCCAGAATCGCATTATTAGGCGAAAGTAAGTTACAATTCAGTACCCTATCCTAAAGCTTGCTGTTAGGAGGGAATCTGCAGCTTGCAGTGAAAGCGCTTCCAGAGGGGAGTCTAATGATGGCAAAGATTTGATGGTAGCAGCTTCCCTGCGGGAGATACTCTCTTTGCCAAAATCACATTATTAGGCGAAAGTAAGTTACAATTCAGTACCCTATCCTAAAGCATGCTGTTAGGAGGGAATCTGCAGCTTGCAGTGAAAGCGCTTCCAGAGGGGAGTCTAATGAGGGCAAACATTTGATGGTAGCAGCTTCCCTGCGGGAGATAGTCTCTTTGCCAAAATCGCATTATTAGGCGAAAGTAAGTTACAATTCAGTACCCTATCCTAAAGCATGCTGTTAGGAGGGAATCTGCAGCTTGCAGTGAAAGCGCTTCCAGAGGGGAGTCTAATGAGGGCAAACATTTGATGGTAGCAGCTTCCCTGCGGGAGATAGTCTCTTTGCCAAAATCGCATTATTAGGCGAAAGTAAGTTACAATTCAGTACCCTATCCTAAAGCTTGCTGTTAGGAGGGAATCTGCAGCTTGCAGTGAAAGCGCTTGCAGAGGGGAGTCTAATGAGGGCAAACATTTGATGGTAGCAGCTTCCCTGCGGGAGATAGTCTCTTTGCCAAAATCGCATTATTAGGAGAAAGTAAGTTACAATTCAGTACCCTATCCTAAAGCTTGCTGTTAGGAGGGAATCTGCAGCTTGCAGTGAAAGCGCTTCCAGAGGGGAGTCTAATGAGGGCAAACATTTGATGGTAGCACCTTCCCTGCGGGAGATACTCTCTTTGCCAAAATCACATTATTAGGCGAAAGTAAGTTACAATTCAGTACCCTATCCTAAAGCTTGCTGTTAGGAGGGAATCTGCAGCTTGCAGTGAAAGTGCTTCCAGAGGGGAGTCTAATGAGGGCAAACATTTGATGGTAGCAGCTTCCCTGCGGGAGATAGTCTCTTTGCCAAAATTCCATTATTAAGCGAAAGTAAGTTACAATTCAGTACCCTATCCTAAAGCTTGCTGTTAGGAGGGAATCTGCAGCTTGCAGTGAAAGCGCTTCCAGAGGGGAGTCTAATGAGGGCAAACATTTGCTGGTAGTAGCTTCCCTGCGGGAGATAGTCTCTTTGCCAAAATCGCATTGTTAGGCGAAAGTAAGTTACAATTCAGTACCCTATCCTCCTAAAGCTTGCTGTTAGGAGGGAATCTGCAGCTTGCAGTGAAAGCGCTTCCAGAGGGGAGTCTAATGAGGGCAAACATTTGATGGTAGCAGCTTCCCTGCGGGAGATAGTCTATTTGCCAAAATCGCATTATTAGGCGAATGTAAGTTACAATTCAGTGCCTATCCTAAAGCTTGCTGTTAGGAGGGAATCTGCAGCTTGCAGTGAAAGCGCTTCCAGAGGGGAGTCTAATGAGGGCAAAACATTTGATGACAGCAGCTTCCCTGCGTGAGATACTCTCATTGCCAAAATCGCATTATTAGGCGAAAGTAAGTTACAATTCAGTTACCCTATCCTAAAGCTTGCTGTTAGGAGGGAATCTGCAGCTTGCAGTGAAAGCGCTTCCAGAGGGGAGTCTAATGAGGGCAAACATTTGATGGTAGGCAGCTTCCCTGCGGGAGATACTCTCTTTGCCAAAATCGCATTATTAGGCGAAAGTAAGTTACAATTCAGTACCCTATCCTAAAGCTTGCTGTTAGGAGGGAATCTTCAGCTTGCAGTGAAAGCGCTTCCAGAGGGGAGTCTAATGAGGGCAAAGATTTGATGGTAGCAGCTTCCCTGCGGGAGATAGTCTCTTTGCCAAAATCGCATTATTAGGCGAAAGTAAGTTACAATTCAGTACCCTATCCTAAAGCTTGCTGTTAGGAGGGAATCTGCAGCTTGCAGTGAAAGCGCTTCCAGAGGGGAGTCTAATGAGGGCAAACATTTGATGGTAGCAGCTTCCCTGCGGGAGATACTCTCTTTGCCAAAATCGCATTATTAGGCGAAAGTAAGTTACAATTCAGTACCCTATCCTAAAGCTTGCTGTTAGGAGGGAATCTGCAGCTTGCAGTGAAAGCGCTTCCAGAGGGGAGTCTAATGAGGGCAAACATTTGATGGTAGCAGCTTCCCTGCGGGAGATACTCTCTTTGCCAAAATCGCATTATTAGGCGAAAGTAAGTTACAATTCAGTACCCTATCCTAAAGCTTGCTGTTAGGAGGGAATCTGCAGCTTGCAGTGAAAGCGCTTCCAGAGGGGAGTCTAATGAGGGCAAAGATTTGATGGTAGCAGCTTCCCTGCGGGAGATAGTCTCTTTGCCAAAATCGCATTATTAGGCGAAAGTAAGTTACAATTCAGTACCCTATCCTAAAGCTTGCTGTTAGGAGGGAATCTGCAGCTTGCAGTGAAAGCGCTTCCAGAGGGGAGTCTAATGAGGGCAATCATTTGCTGGTAGCAGCTTCCTTGCAGGAGATACTCTCTTTGCCAAAAACGCCTTATTAGGCGAAAGTAAGTTACAATTCAGTACCCTATCCTAAAGCTTGCTGTTAGGAGGGAATCTGCAGCTTGCAGTGAAAGCGCTTCCAGAGGGGAGTCTAACGAGGGGAAAGATTTGATGGTAGCAGCTTCCCTGCGGGAGATAGTCTCTTTGCCAAAATCGCATTATTAGGCGAAAGTAAGTTACAATTCAGTACCCTATCCTAAAGCTTGCTGTTAGGAGGGAATCTGCAGCTTGCAGTGAAAGCGCTTCCAGAGGGGAGTCTAATGAGGGCAAAGATTTGATGGTAGCAGCTTCCCTGCGGGAGATAGTCTCATTGCCAAAATCGCATTATTAGGCGAAAGTAAGTTACCATTCAGTACCCTATCCTAAAGCTTGCTGTTAGGAGGGAATCTGCAGCTTGCAGTGAAAGCGCTTCCAGAGGGGAGTCTAATGAGGGCAAACATTTGATGGTAGCAGCTTCCCTGCGGGAGATACTCTCTTTGCCAAAATCGCATTATTAGGCGAAAGTAAGTTACAATTCAGTACCCTATCCTAAAGCTTGCTGTTAGGAGGGAATCTGCAGCTTGCAGTGAAAGCGCTTCCAGAGGGGAGTCTAATGAGGGCAAACATTTGATGACAGCAGCTTCCCTGCGTGAGATACTCTCATTGCCAAAATCGCATTATTAGGAGAAAGTAAGTTACAATTCAGTACCCTATCCTAAAGCTTGCTGTTAGGAGGGAATCTGCAGCTTGCAGTGAAAGCGCTTCCAGAGGGGAGTCTAATGAGGGCAAACATTTGATGGTAGCAGCTTCCCTGCGGGAGATACTCTCTTTGCCAAAATCGCATTATTAGGCGAAAGTAAGTTACAATTCAGTACCCTATCCTAAAGCTTGCTGTTAGGAGGGAATCTGCAGCTTGCAGTGAAAGCGCTTCCAGAGGGGAGTCTATCGAGGGCAAAGATTTGATGGTAGCAGCTTCCCTGCGGGAGATAGTCTCTTTGCCATAATCGCCTTAGTAGCCGCAGTTAAGTTACAATTCAGTACACTGTCCTACAGCTTGCTGTTAGGAGGGAATCTGCAGCTTGCAGTGAAAGCGCTTCCAGAGGGGAGTCTAACGAGGGCAAAGATTTGATGGTAGCAGCTTCCCTGCGGGAGATACTCTCTTTGCCAAAATCGCATTATTAGGCGAAAGTAAGTTACAATTCAGTACCCTATCCTAAAGCTTGCTGTTAGGAGGGAATCTTCAGCTTGCAGTGAAAGCGCTTCCAGAGGGGAGTCTAATGAGGGCAAAGATTTGATGGTAGCAGCTTCCCTGCGGGAGATAGTCTCTTTGCCAAAATCGCATTATTAGGCGAAAGTAAGTTACAATTCAGTACCCTATCCTAAAGCTTGCTGTTAGGAGGGAATCTGCAGCTTGCAGTGAAAGCGCTTCCAGACGGGAGTCTAATGAGGGCAAACATTTGATGGTAGCAGCTTCCCTGCGGGAGATAGTCTCTTTGCCAAAATCGCATTATTAGGCGAAAGTAAGTTACAATTCAGTACCCTATCCTAAAGCTTGCTGTTAGGAGGGAATCTGCAGCTTGCAGTGAAAGCGCTTCCAGAGGGGAGTCTAATGAGGGCAAACATTTGATGGTAGCAGCTTCCCTGCGGGAGATAGTCTCTTTGCCAAAATCGCATTATTAGGCGAAAGTAAGTTACAATTCAGTACTCTATCCTAAAGCTTGCTGTTAGGAGGGAATCTGCAGCTTGCAGTGAAAGCGCTTCCAGAGGGGAGTCTAATGAGGGCAAAGATTTGATGGTAGCAGCTTCCCTGCGGGAGATAGTCTCTTTGCCAAAATCGCATTATTAGGCGAAAGTAAGTTACAATTCAGTACCCTATCCTAAAGCTTGCTGTTAGGAGGGAATCTGCAGCTTGCAGTGAAAGCGCTTGCAGAGGGGAGTCTAATGAGGGCAAACATTTGATGGTAGCAGCTTCCCTGCGGGAGATACTCTCTTTGCCAAAATCGCATTATTAGGCGAAAGTAAGTTACAGTTCAGTACCCTATCCTAAAGCTTGCTGTTAGGAGGGAATCTGCAGCTTGCAGTGAAAGCGCTTCCAGAGGGGAGTCTAATGAAGGCAAAGATTTGATGGTAGCAGCTTCCCTGCGGGAGATAGTCTCTTTGCCAAAATCGCATTATTAGGCGAAAGTAAGTTACAATTCAGTACCCTATCCTAAAGCTTGCTGTTAGGAAGGAATCTGCAGCTTGCAGTGAAAGCGCTTCCAGAGGGGAGTCTAATGAGGGCAAACATTTGCTGGTAGCAGCTTCCTTGCAGGAGATACTCTCTTTGCCAAAATCGCCTTATTAGGCGAAAGTAAGTTACAATTCAGTACCCTATCCTAAAGCTTGCTGTTAGGAGGGAATCTGCAGCTTGCAGTGAAAGCGCTTCCAGAGGGGAGTCTAATGAGGGCAAACATTTGATGGTAGCAGCTTCCCTGCGGGAGATAGTCTCTTTGCCAAAATCGCATTATTAGGCGAAAGTAAGTTACAATTCAGTACCCTATCCTAAAGCTTGCTGTTAGGAGGGAATCTGCAGCTTGCAGTGAAAGCGCTTCCAGAGGGGAGTCTAATGAGGGCAAACATTTGCTGGTAGCAGCTTCCTTGCAGGAGATACTCTCTTTGCCAAAAACGCCTTATTAGGCGAAAGTAAGTTACAATTCAGTACCCTATCCTAAAGCTTGCTGTTAGGAGGGAATCTGCAGCTTGCAGTGAAAGCGCTTCCAGAGGGGAGTCTAACGAGGGCAAAGATTTGATGGTAGCAGCTTCCCTGCGGGAGATAGTCTCTTTGCCAAAATCGCATTATTAGGCGAAAGTAAGTTACAATTCAGTACCCTATCCTAAAGCTTGCTGTTAGGAGGGAATCTGCAGCTTGCAGTGAAAGCGCTTCCAGAGGGGAGTCTAATGAGGGCAAATATTTGATGGTAGCAGCTTCCCTGCGGGAGATAGTCTCATTGCCAAAATCGCATTATTAGGCGAAAGTAAGTTACAATTCAGTACCCTATCCTAAAGCTTGCTGTTAGGAGGGAATCTGCAGCTTGCAGTGAAAGCGCTTCCAGAGGGGAGTCTAATGAGGGCAAACATTTTATGGTAGCAGCTTCCCTGCGGGAGATACTCTCTTTGCCAAAATGGCATTATTAGGCGAAAGTAAGTTACAATTCAGTACCCTATCCTAAAGCTTGCTGTTAGGAGGGAATCTGCAGCTTGCAGTGAAAGCGCTTCCAGAGGGGAGTCTAATGAGGGCAAACATTTGATGGTAGCAGCTTCCCTGCGGGAGATAGTCTCTTTGCCAAAATCACATTATTAGGCGAAAGTAAGTTACAATTCAGTACCCTATCCTAAAGCTTGCTGTTATGAGGGAATCTGCAGCTTGCAGTGAAAGCGCTTCCAGAGGGGAGTCTAATGAGGGCGAATATTTGATGGTAGCAGCTTCCCTGCGGGAGATACTCTCATTGCCATAATCGCCTTATGAGGCGAAAGTAAGTTACAATTCAGTACCCTATCCTAAAGCTTGCTGTTAGGAGGGAATCTGCAGCTTGCAGTGAAAGCGCTTCCAGAGGGGAGTCTAACGAGGGGAAAGATTTGATGGTAGCAGCTTCCCAGCGGGAGATAGTCTCTTTACCAAAATCGCATTATTAGGCGAAAGTAAGTTACAATTCAGTACCCTATCCTAAAGCTTGCTGTTAGGAGGGAATCTGCAGCTTGCAGTGAAAGCGCTTCCAGAGGGGAGTCTAATGAGGGCAAACATTTGATGGTAGCAGCTTCCCTGCGGGAGATAGTCTCTTTGCCAAAATCGCATTATTAGGCGAAAGTAAGTTACAATTCAGTACCCTATCCTAAAGCTTGCTGTTAGGAGGGAATCTGCAGCTTGCAGTGAAAGCGCTTCCAGAGGGGAGTCTAATGAGGGCAAACATTTGATGGTAGCAGCTTCCCTGCGGGAGATACTCTCTTTGCCAAAATCGCATTATTAGGCGAAAGTAAGTTACAATTCAGTACCCTATCCTAAAGCTTGCTGTTAGGAGGGAATCTGCAGCTTGCAGTGAAAGCGCTTCCAGAGGGGAGTCTAATGAGGGCAAACATTTGATGGTAGCAGCTTCCCTGCGGGAGATACTCTCATTGCCATAATCGCCTTATTAGGCGAAAGTAAGTTACAATTCAGTACCCTATCCTAAAGCTTGCTGTTAGGAGGGAATCTGCAGCTTGCAGTGAAAGCGCTTCCAGAGGGGAGTCTAACGAGGGCAAACATTTGCTGGTAGCAGCTTCCCTGCGGGAGATACTCTCTTTGCCAAAATCGCATTATTAGGCGAAAGTAAGTTACAATTCAGTACCCTATCCTAAAGTTTGCTGTTAGGAGGGAATCTGCAGCTTGCAGTGAAAGCGCTTCCAGAGGGGAGTCTAAGGAGGGCAAAGATTTGATGGTAGCAGCTTCCCTGCGGGAGATAATCTCTTTGCCAAAATCGCATTATTAGGCGAAAGTAAGTTACAATTCAGTACCCTATCCTAAAGCTTGCTGTTAGGAGGGAATCTGCAGCTTGCAGTGAAAGCGCTTCCAGACGGGAGTCTAATGAGGGCAAAGATTTGATGGTAGCAGCTTCCCTGCGGGAGATACTCTCTTTGCCAAAATCGCATTATTAGGCGAAAGTAAGTTACAATTCAGTACCCTATCCTAAAGCTTGCTGTTAGGAGGGAATCTGCAGCTTGCAGTGAAAGCGCTTCCAGAGGGGAGTCTAATGAGGGCAAACATTTGATGGTAGCAGCTTCCCTGCGGGAGATAGTCTCTTTGCCAAAATCGCATTATTAGGCGAAAGTAAGTTACAATTCAGTACCCTATCCTAAAGCTTGCTGTTAGGAGGGAATCTGCAGCTTGCAGTGAAAGCGCTTCCAGAGGGGAGTCTAATGAGGGCAAACATTTGATGGTAGCAGCTTCCCTGCGGGAGATACTCTCTTTGCCAAAATCGCTTTATTAGGCAAAAGTAAGTTACAATTCAGTACCCTATCCTAAAGCTTGCTGTTAGGAGGGAATCTGCAGCTTGCAGTGAAAGCGCTTCCAGAGGGGAGTCTATCGAGGGCAAACATTTGATGGTAGCAGCTTCCCTGCGGGAGATAGTCTCTTTGCCAAAATCGCATTATTAGCCGCAGTTAAGTTACAATTCAGTACCCTATCCTAAAGCTTGCTGTTAGGAGGGAATCTGCAGCTTGCAGTGAAAGTGCTTCCAGAGGGGAGTCTAATGAGGGCAAACATTTGATGGTAGCAGCTTCCCTGCGGGAGATAGTCTCTTTGCCAAAATCGCATTATTAGGCGAAAGTAAGTTACAATTCAGTACCCTATCCTAAAGCTTGCTGTTAGGAGGGAATCTGCAGCTTGCAGTGAAAGCGCTTCCAGAGGGGAGTCTAATGAGGGCAAACATTTGCTGGTAGCAGCTTCCCTGCGGGAGATAGTCTCTTTGCCAAAATCGCATTATTAGGCGAAAGTAAGTTACAATTCAGTACCCTATCCTAAAGCTTGCTGTTAGGAGGGAATCTGCAGCTTGCAGTGAAAGCGCTTCCAGAGGGGAGTCTAATGAGGGCAAACATTTGATGGTAGCAGCTTCCCTGCGGGAGATAGTCTCTTTGCCAAAATCGCATTATTAGGCGAAAGTAAGTTACAATTCAGTACCCTATCCTAAAGCTTGCTGTTAGGAGGGAATCTGCAGCTTGCAGTGAAAGCGCTTCCAGAGGGGAGTCTAATGAGGGCAAACATTTGATGGTAGCAGCTTCCCTGCGGGAGATACTCTCATTGCCATAATCGCCTTATGAGGCGAAAGTAAGTTACAATTCAGTACCCTATCCTAAAGCTTGCTGTTAGGAGGGAATCTGCAGCTTGCAGTGAAAGCGCTTCCAGAGGGGAGTCTAATGAGGGCAAACATTTGCTGGTAGCAGCTTCCTTGCAGGAGATACTCTCTTTGCCAAAAACGCATTATTAGGCGAAAGTAAGTTACAATTCAGTACCCTATCCTAAAGCTTGCTGTTAGGAGGGAATCTGCAGCTTGCAGTGAAAGCGCTTCCAGAGGGGAGTCTAAGGAGGGCAAACATTTGATGGTAGCAGCTTCCCTGCGGGAGATAGTCTCTTTGCCAAAATCGCATTATTAGGCGAAAGTAAGATACAATTCAGTACCCTATCCTAAAGCTTGCTGTTAGGAGGGAATCTGCAGCTTGCAGTGAAAGCGCTTCCAGAGGGGAGTCTAACGAGGGGAAAGATTTGATGGTAGCAGCTTCCCTGCGGGAGATAGTCTCTTTGCCAAAATCGCATTATTAGGCGAAAGTAAGTTACAATTCAGTACCCTATCCTAAAGCTTGCTGTTAGGAGGGAATCTGCAGCTTGCAGTGAAAGCGCTTCCAGAGGGGAGTCTAATGAGGGCAAACATTTGATGGTAGCAGCTTCCCTGCGGGAGATAGTCTCTTTGCCAAAATCGCATTATTAGGCGAAAGTAAGTTACAATTCAGTACCCTATCCTAAAGCTTGCTGTTAAGAGGGAATCTGCAGCTTGCAGTGAAAGCGCTTCCAGAGGGGAGTCTAATGAGGGCAAACATTTGATGGTAGCAGCTTCCCTGCGGGAGATACTCTCTTTGCCAAAATCGCATTATTAGGCGAAAGTAAGTTACAATTCAGTACCCTATCCTAAAGCTTGCTGTTAGGAGGGAATCTGCAGCTTGCAGTGAAAGCGCTTCCAGAGGGGAGTCTAATGAGGGCAAACATTTGCTGGTAGCAGCTTCCTTGCAGGAGATACTCTCTTTGCCAAAATCGCCTTATTAGGCGAAAGTAAGTTACAATTCAGTACCCTATCCTAAAGCTTGCTGTTAGGAGGGAATCTGCAGCTTGCAGTGAAAGCGCTTCCAGAGAGGAGTCTATCGAGGGCAAAGATTTGATGGTAGCAGCTTCCCTGCGGGAGATAGTCTCTTTGCCAAAACCGCATTATTAGGCGAAAGTAAGTTACAATTCAGTACCCTATCCTAAAGCTTGCTGTTAGGAGGGAATATGCAGCTTGCAGTGAAAGCGCTTCCAGAGGGGAGTCTAATGAGGGCAAACATTTGATGGTAGCAGCTTCACTGCGGGAGATACTCTCTTTGCCAAAATCGCATTATTAGGCGAAAGTAAGTTACAATTCAGTACCCTATCCTAAAGCTTGCTGTTAGGTGGGAATGTGTAGCTTGCAGTGAAAGCGCTTCCAGAGGGGAGTCTAATGAGGGCAAAGATTTGATGGTAGCAGCTTCCCTGCGGGAGATAGTCTCTTTGCCAAAATCGCATTATTATGCGAAAGTAAGTTACAATTCAGTACCCTATCCTAAAGCTTGCTGTTAGGAGGGAATCTGCATCTTGCAGTGAAAGCGCTTCCAGAGGGGAGTCTAATGAGGGCAAACATTTGATGGTAGCAGCTTCCCTGCGGGAGATAGTCTCTTTGCCAAAATCGCATTATTAGGCGAAAGTAAGTTACAATTCAGTACCCTATCCTAAAGCTTGCTGTTAGGAGGGAATCTGCAGCTTGCAGTGAAAGCGCTTCCAGAGGGGAGTCTAATGAGGGCAAAGATTTGATGGTAGCAGCTTCCCTGCGGGAGATAGTCTCTTTGCCAAAATCGCATTATTAGGCGAAAGTAAGTTACAATTCAGTACCCTATCCTAAAGCTTGCTGTTAGGAGGGAATCTGCAGCTTGCAGTGAAAGCGCTTCCAGAGGGGAGTCTAATGAGGGCAAACATTTGATGGTAGCAGCTTCCCTGCGGGAGATACTCTCTTTGCCAAAATCGCATTATTAGGCGAAAGTAAGTTACAATTCAGTACCCTATCCTAAAGCTTGCTGTTAGGAGGGAATCTGCAGCTTGCAGTGAAAGCGCTTCCAGAGGGGAGTCTAATGAGGGCAAAGATTTGATGGTAGCAGCTTCCCTGCGGGAGATACTCTCTTTGCCAAAATCACATTATTAGGCGAAAGTAAGTTACAATTCAGTACCCTATCCTAAAGCTTGCTGCTAGGAGGGAATCTGCAGCTTGCAGTGAAAGCGCTTCCAGAAGGGAGTCTAATGAGGGCAAACATTTGATGGTAGCAGCTTCCCTGCGGGAGATAGTCTCTTTGCCAAAATCGCATTATTAGGCGAAAGTAAGTTACAATTCAGTACCCTATCCTAAAGCATGCTGTTAGGAGGGAATCTGCAGCTTGCAGTGAAAGCGCTTCCAGAGGGGAGTCTAATGAGGGCAAACATTTGATGGTAGCAGCTTCCCTGCGGGAGATAGTCTCTTTGCCAAAATCGCATTATTAGGCGAAAGTAAGTTACAATTCAGTACCCTATCCTAAAGCTTGCTGTTAGGAGGGAATCTGCAGCTTGCAGTGAAAGCGCTTCCAGAGGGGAGTCTAATGAGGGCAAACATTTGATGGTAGCAGCTTCCTTGCAGGAGATACTCTCTTTGCCAAAATCGCATTATTAGGCGAAAGTAAGTTACAATTCAGTACCCTATCCTAAAGCTTGCTGTTAGGAGGGAATCTGCAGCTTGCAGTGAAAGCGCTTCCAGAGGGGAGTCTAATGAGGGCAAAGATTTGATGGTAGCAGCTTCCCTTCGGGAGATAGTCTCTTTGCCAAAATCGCATTATTAGGCGAAAGTAAGTTACAATTCAGTACCCTATCCTAAAGCTTGCTGTTAGGAGGGAATCTGCAGCTTGCAGTGAAAGCGCTTCCAGAGGGGAGTCTATCGAGGGCAAAGATTTGATGGTAGCAGCTTCCCTGCGGGAGATAGTCTCTTTGCCAAAATCGCATTATTAGGCGAAAGTAAGTTACAATTCAGTACACTATCCTAAAGCTTGCTGTTAGGAGGGAATCTGCAGCTTGCAGTGAAAGCGCTTCCAGAGGGGAGTCTAATGAGGGCAAACATTTGATGGTAGCAGCTTCCCTGCGGGAGATACTCTCTTCGCCATAATCGAATTATTTGGCGAAAGTAAGTTGCAATTCAGTTCCCTATCCTAAAGCTTGCTGTTAGGAGGGAATCTGCAGCTTGCAGTGAAAGCGCTTCCAGAGGGGAGTCTAATGAGGGCAAAGATCTGATGGTAGAAGTTTCCCTGCGGGAGATACTCTCTTTGCCAAAATCGCATTATTAGGCGAAAGTAAGTTACAATTCAGTACCCTATCCTAAAGCTTGCTGTTAGGAGGGAATCTGCATCTTGCAGTGAAAGCGCTTCCAGAGGGGAGTCTAACGAGGGCAAACATTTGATGGTAGCAGCTTCCCTGCGGGAGATAGTCTCTTTGCCAAAATGGCATTATTAGGCGAAAGTAAGTTACAATTCAGTACCCTATCCTAAAGCTTGCTGTTAGGAGGGAATCTGCACCTTGCAGTGAAAGCGCTTACAGAGGGGCGTCTAATGAGGGCAAACTTTTGATGGTAGCAGCTTCCCTGCGGGAGATATTCTCTTTGCCAAAATCGCATTATTAGGCGAAAGTAAGTTACAATTCAGTACCCTATCCTAAAGCTTGCTGTTAGGAGGGAATCTGCAGCTTGCAGTGAAAGCGCTTCCAGAGGGGAGTCTAATGAGGGCAAACATTTGATGGTAGCAGCTTCCCTGCGGGAGATAGTCTCTTTGCCAAAATCGCATTATTAGGCGAAAGTAAGTTACAATTCAGTACCCTATCCTAAAGCTTGCTGTTAGGAGGGAATCTGCAGCTTGCAGTGAAAGCGCTTCCAGAGGGGAGTCTAACGAGGGCAAACATTTGATGGTAGCAGCTTCCCTGCGGGAGATACTCTCTTTGCCATAATCGCATTATTAGGCGAAAGTAAGTTACAATTCAGTACCCTATCCTAAAGCTTGCTGTTAGGAGGGAATCTGAAGCTTGCAGTGAAAGCGCTTCCAGAGGGGAGTCTAATGAGGGCAAAGATTTGATTGTAGCAGCTTCCCTGCGGGAGATAGTCTCTTTGCCAAAATCGCATTATTAGGCGAAAGTAAGTTTCAATTCAGTACCCTATCCTAAAGCTTGCTGTTAGGAGGGAATCTGCAGCTTGCAGTGAAAGCGCTTCCAGAGGGGAGTCTAACGAGGGCAAACATTTGATGGTAGCAGCTTCCCTGCGGGAGATAGTCTCTTTGCCAAAATCGCTTTATTAGGCGAAAGTAAGTTACAATTCAGTACCCTATCCTAAAGCTTGCTGTTAGGAGGGAATCTGCAGCTTGCAGTGAAAGCGCTTCCAGAGGGGACTCTAATGAGGGCAAACATTTGATGGTAGCAGCTTCACTGCGGGAGATACTCTCTTTGCCAAAATCGCATTATTAGGCGAAAGTAAGTTACAATTCAGTACCCTATCCTAAAGCTTGCTGTTAGGTGGGAATGTGTAGCTTGCAGTGAAAGCGCTTCCAGAGGGGAGTCTAATGAGGGCAAAGATTTGATGGTAGCAGCTTCCCTGCGGGAGATAGTCTCTTTGCCAAAATCGCATTATTAGGCGAAAGTAAGTTACAATTCAGTACCCTATCCTAAAGCTTGCTGTTAGGAGGGAATCTGCAGCTTGCAGTGAAAGCGCTTCCAGAGGGGAGTCTAATGAGGGCAAACATTTGATGGTAGCAGCTTCCCTGCGGGAGATAGTCTCTTTGCCAAAATCGCATTATTAGGCGAAAGTAAGTTTCAATTCAGTACCCTATCCTAAAGCTTGCTGTTAGGAGGGAATCTTCAGCTTGCAGTGAAAGCGCTTCCAGAGGGGAGTCTAATGAGGGCAAAGATTTGATGGTAGCAGCTTCCCTGCGGGAGATAGTCTCTTTGCCAAAATCGCATTATTAGGCGAAAGTAAGTTACAATTCAGTACCCTATCCTAAAGCTTGCTGTTAGGAGGGAATCTGCAGCTTGCAGTGAAAGCGCTTCCAGACGGGAGTCTAATGAGGGCAAACATTTGATGGTAGCAGCTTCCCTGCGGGAGATAGTCTCTTTGCCAAAATCGCATTATTAGGCGAAAGTAAGTTACAATTCAGTACCCTATCCTAAAGCTTGCTGTTAGGAGGGAATCTGCAGCTTGCAGTGAAAGCGCTTCCAGAGGGGAGTCTAATGATGGCAAAGATTTGATGGTAGCAGCTTCCCTGCGGGAGATACTCTCTTTGCCAAAATCACATTATTAGGCGAAAGTAAGTTACAATTCAGTACCCTATCCTAAAGCTTGCTGCTAGGAGGGAATCTGCAGCTTGCAGTGAAAGCGCTTCCAGAAGGGAGTCTAATGAGGGCAAACATTTGATGGTAGCAGCTTCCCTGCGGGAGATAGTCTCTTTGCCAAAATCGCATTATTAGGCGAAAGTAAGTTACAATTCAGTACCCTATCCTAAAGCATGCTGTTAGGAGGGAATCTGCAGCTTGCAGTGAAAGCGCTTCCAGAGGGGAGTCTAATGAGGGCAAACATTTGATGGTAGCAGCTTCCCTGCGGGAGATAGTCTCTTTGCCAAAATCGCATTATTAGGCGAAAGTAAGTTACAATTCAGTACCCTATCCTAAAGCTTGCTGTTAGGAGGGAATCTGCAGCTTGCAGTGAAAGCGCTTCCAGAGGGGAGTCTAATGAGGGCAAAGATTTGATGGTAGCAGCTTCCCTGCGGGAGATACTCTCTTTGCCAAAATCGCATTATTAGGCGAAAGTAAGTTACAATTCAGTACCCTATCCTAAAGCTTGCTGTTAGGAGGGAATCTGCAGCTTGCAGTGAAAGCGCTTCCAGAGGGGAGTCTAATGAGGGCAAACATTTGATGGTAGCAGCTTCCCTTCGGGAGATAGTCTCTTTGCCAAAATCGCATTATAAGGCGAAAGTAAGTTACAATTCAGTACCCTATCCTAAAGCTTGCTGTTAGGAGGGAATCTGCAGCTTGCAGTGAAAGCGCTTCCAGAGGGGAGTCTAATGATGGCAAAGATTTGATGGTAGCAGCTTCCCTGCGGGAGATAGTCTCTTTGCCAAAATCGCATTATTAGGCGAAAGTAAGTTACAATTCAGTACCCTATCCTAAAGCATGCTGTTAGGAGGGAATCTGCAGCTTGCAGTGAAAGCGCTTCCAGAGGGGAGTCTAATGAGGGCAAACATTTGATGGTAGCAGCTTCCCTGCGGGAGATAGTCTCTTTGCCAAAATCGCATTATTAGGCGAAAGTAAGTTACAATTCAGTACCCTATCCTAAAGCTTGCTGTTAGGAGGGAATCTGCAGCTTGCAGTGAAAGCGCTTCCAGAGGGGAGTCTAACGAGGGCAAACATTTGATGGTAGCAGCTTCCCTGCGGGAGATAGTCTCTTTGCCAAAATCGCTTTATTAGGCGAAAGTAAGTTACAATTCAGTACCCTATCCTAAAGCTTGCTGTTAGGAGGGAATCTGCAGCTTGCAGTGAAAGCGCTTCCAGAGGGGACTCTAATGAGGGCAAACATTTGATGGTAGCAGCTTCCCTTCGGGAGATAGTCTCTTTGCCTAAATCGCATTATTAGGCGAAAGTAAGTTACAATTCAGTACCCTATCCTAAAGCTTGCTGTTAGGAGGGAATATGCAGCTTGCAGTGAAAGCGCTTCCAGAGGGGAGTCTAATGAGGGCAAACATTTGATGGTAGCAGCTTCACTGCGGGAGATACTCTCTTTGCCAAAATCGCATTATTAGGCGAAAGTAAGTTACAATTCAGTACCCTATCCTAAAGCTTGCTGTTAGGTGGGAATGTGTAGCTTGCAGTGAAAGCGCTTCCAGAGGGGAGTCTAATGAGGGCAAAGATTTGATGGTAGCAGCTTCCCTGCGGGAGATAGTCTCTTTGCCAAAATCGCATTATTAGGCGAAAGTAAGTTACAATTCAGTACCCTATCCTAAAGCTTGCTGTTAGGAGGGAATCTGCATCTTGCAGTGAAAGCGCTTCCAGAGGGGAGTCTAATGAGGGCAAACATTTGATGGTAGTAGCTTCCCTGCGGGAGATAGTCTCTTTGCCAAAATCGCATTATTAGGCGAAAGTAAGTTTCAATTCAGTACCCTATCCTAAAGCTTGCTGTTAGGAGGGAATCTTCAGCTTGCAGTGAAAGCGCTTCCAGAGGGGAGTCTAATGAGGGCAAAGATTTGATGGTAGCAGCTTCCCTGCGGGAGATAGTCTCTTTGCCAAAATCGCATTATTAGGCGAAAGTAAGTTACAATTCAGTACCCTATCCTAAAGCTTGCTGTTAGGAGGGAATCTGCAGCTTGCAGTGAAAGCGCTTCCAGACGGGAGTCTAATGAGGGCAAACATTTGATGGTAGCAGCTTCCCTGCGGGAGATAGTCTCTTTGCCAAAATCGCATTATTAGGCGAAAGTAAGTTACAATTCAGTACCCTATCCTAAAGCTTGCTGTTAGGAGGGAATCTGCAGCTTGCAGTGAAAGCGCTTCCAGAGGGGAGTCTAATGATGGCAAAGATTTGATGGTAGCAGCTTCCCTGCGGGAGATACTCTCTTTGCCAAAATCACATTATTAGGCGAAAGTAAGTTACAATTCAGTATCCTATCCTAAAGCTTGCTGCTAGGAGGGAATCTGCAGCTTGCAGTGAAAGCGCTTCCAGAAGGGAGTCTAATGAGGGCAAACATTTGATGGTAGCAGCTTCCCTGCGGGAGATAGTCTCTTTGCCAAAATCGCATTATTAGGCGAAAGTAAGTTACAATTCAGTACCCTATCCTAAAGCATGCTGTTAGGAGGGAATCTGCAGCTTGCAGTGAAAGCGCTTCCAGAGGGGAGTCTAATGAGGGCAAACATTTGATGGTAGCAGCTTCCCTGCGGGAGATACTCTCTTTGCCAAAATCGCATTATTAGGCGAAAGTAAGTTACAATTCAGTACCCTATCCTAAAGCTTGCTGTTAGGAGGGAATCTGCAGCTTGCAGTGAAAGCGCTTCCAGAGGGGAGTCTAATGAGGGCAAACATTTGCTGGTAGCAGCTTCCTTGCAGGAGATACTCTCTTTGCCAAAATCGCATTATTAGGCGAAAGTAAGTTACAATTCAGTACCCTATCCTAAAGCTTGCTGTTAGGAGGGAATCTGCAGCTTGCAGTGAAAGCGCTTCCAGAGGGGAGTCTAATGAGGGCAAAGATTTGATGGTAGCAGCTTCCCTGCGGGAGATACTCTCTTTGCCAAAATCGCATTATTAGGCGAAAGTAAGTTACAATTCAGTACCCTATCCTAAAGCTTGCTGTTAGGAGGGAATCTGCAGCTTGCAGTGAAAGCGCTTCCAGAGGGGAGTCTAATGAGGGCAAAGATTTGATGGTAGCAGCTTCCTTGCGGGAGATAGTCTCTTTGCCAAAATCGCATTATTAGGCGAAAGTAAGTTACAATTCAGTACCCTATCCTAAAGCTTGCTGTTAGGAGGGAATCTGCAGCTTGCAGTGAAAGCGCTTCCAGAGGGGAGTCTAATGAGGGCAAACATTTGATGGTAGCAGCTTCCCTGCGGGAGATACTCTCTTTGCCAAAATCGCATTATTAGGCGAAAGTAAGTTACAATTCAGTACCCTATCCTAAAGCTTGCTGTTAGGAGGGAATCTGCAGCTTGCAGTGAAAGCGCTTCCAGAGGGGAGTCTAATGAGGGCAAACATTTGATGGTAGCAGCTTCCCTGCGGGAGATACTCTCTTTGCCAAAATCGCATTATTAGGCGAAAGTAAGTTACAATTCAGTACCCTATCCTAAAGCTTGCTGTTAGGAGGGAATGTGCAGCTTGCAGTGAAAGCGCTTCCAGAGGGGAGTCTAATGAGGGCAAAGATTTGATGGTAGCAGCTTCCCTGCGGGAGATAGTCTCTTTGCCAAAATCGCATTATTAGGCGAAAGTAAGTTACAATTCAGTACCCTATCCTAAAGCTTGCTGTTAGGAGGGAATCTGCAGCTTGCAGTGAAAGCGCTTCCAGAGGGGAGTCTAATGAGGGCAAACATTAGATGGTAGCAGCTTCCCTGCGGGAGATACTCTCTTTGCCAAAATCGCATTATTAGGCGAAAGTAAGTTACAATTCAGTACCCTATCCTAAAGCTTGCTGTTAGGAGGGAATCTGCAGCTTGCAGTGAAAGCGCTTCCAGAGGGGAGTCTAACGAGGGCAAACATTTGATGGTAGCAGCTTCCCTGCGGGAGATAGTCTCTTTGCCAAAATCGCATTATTAGGCGAAAGTAAGTTACAATTCAGTACCCTATCCTTAAGCTTGCTGTTAGGAGGGAATCTGCATCTTGCAGTGAAAGCGCTTCCAGAGGGGAGTCTAATGAGGGCAAACATTTGATGGTAGCAGCTTCCCTGCGGGAGATAGTCTCTTTGCCAAAATCGCATTATTAGGCGAAAGTAAGTTACAATTCAGTACCCTATCCTAAAGCTTGCTGTTAGGAGGGAATCTGCAGCTTGCAGTGAAAGCGCTTCCAGAGGGGAGTCTAATGAGGGCAAACATTAGATGGTAGCAGCTTCCCTGCGGGAGATACTCTCTTTGCCAAAATCGCATTATTAGGCGAAAGTAAGTTACAATTCAGTACCCTATCCTAAAGCTTGCTGTTAGGAGGGAATCTGCAGCTTGCAGTGAAAGCGCTTCCAGAGGGGAGTCTAACGAGGGCAAACATTTGATGGTAGCAGCTTCCCTGCGGGAGATAGTCTCTTTGCCAAAATCGCATTATTAGGCGAAAGTAAGTTACAATTCAGTACCCTATCCTTAAGCTTGCTGTTAGGAGGGAATCTGCAGCTTGCAGTGAAAGCGCTTCCAGAGGGGAGTCTAATGAGGGCAAACATTTGATGGTAGCAGCTTCCCTGCGGGAGATAGTCTCTTTGCCAAAATCGCATTATTAGGCGAAAGTAAGTTACAATTCAGTACCCTATCCTAAAGCTTGCTGTTAGGAGGGAATCTGCAGCTTGCAGTGAAAGCGCTTCCAGAGGGGAGTCTAATGAGGGCAAACATTTGATGGTAGCAGCTTCCCTGCGGGAGATACTCTCATTGCCATAATCGCCTTATTAGGCGAAAGTAAGTTACAATTCAGTACCCTATCCTAAAGCTTGCTGTTAGGAGGGAATCTGCAGCTTGCAGTGAAAGCGCTTCCAGAGGGGAGTCTAATGAGGGCAAACATTTGATGGTAGCAGCTTCCCTGCGGGAGATAGTCTCTTTGCCAAAATCGCATTATTAGGCGAAAGTAAGTTACAATTCAGTACCCTATCCTAAAGCTTGCTGTTAGGAGGGAATCTGCAGCTTGCAGTGAAAGCGCTTCCAGAGGGGAGTCTAATGAGGGCAAAGATTTGATGGTAGCAGCTTCCCTGCGGGAAATAGTCTCTTTGCCAAAATCGCATTATTAGGCGAAAGTAAGTTACAATTCAGTACCCTATCCTAAAGCTTGCTGTTAGGAGGGAATCTGCAGCTTGCAGTGAAAGCGCTTCCAGAGGGGAGTCTAATGAGGGGAAACATTTGATGGTAGCAGCTTCCCTGCGGGAGATACTCTCTTTGCCAAAATCACATTATTAGGCGAAAGTAAGTTACAATTCAGTATCCTATCCTAAAGCATGCTGCTAGGAGGGAATCTGCAGATTGCAGTGAAAGCGCTTCCAGAAGGGAGTCTAATGAGGGCAAACATTTGATGGTAGCAGCTTCCCTGCGGGAGATAGTCTCTTTGCCAAAATCGCATTATTAGGCGAAAGTAAGTTACAATTCAGTACCCTATCCTAAAGCATGCTGTTAGGAGGGAATCTTCAGCTTGCAGTGAAAGCGCTTCCAGACGGGAGTCTAATGAGGGCAAACATTTGATGGTAGCAGCTTCCCTGCGGGAGATAGTCTCTTTGCCAAAATCGCATTATTAGGCGAAAGTAAGTTACAATTCAGTACCCTATCCTAAAGCTTGCTGTTAGGAGGGAATCTGCAGCTTGCAGTGAAAGCGCTTCCAGACGGGAGTCTAATGAGGGCAAACATTTGATGGTAGCAGCTTCCCTGCGGGAGATACTCTCTTTGCCAGAATCGCATTATTAGGCGAAAGTAAGTTACAATTCAGTACCCTATCCTAAAGCTTGCTGTTAGGAGGGAATCTGCAGCTTGCAGTGAAAGCGCTTCCAGAGGGGAGTCTAATGATGGCAAAGATTTGATGGTAGCAGCTTCCCTGCGGGAGATACTCTCTTTGCCAAAATCACATTATTAGGCGAAAGTAAGTTACAATTCAGTACCCTATCCTAAAGCATGCTGTTAGGAGGGAATCTGCAGCTTGCAGTGAAAGCGCTTCCAGAGGGGAGTCTAATGAGGGCAAACATTTGATGGTAGCAGCTTCCCTGCGGGAGATAGTCTCTTTGCCAAAATCGCATTATTAGGCGAAAGTAAGTTACAATTCAGTACCCTATCCTAAAGCATGCTGTTAGGAGGGAATCTGCAGCTTGCAGTGAAAGCGCTTCCAGAGGGGAGTCTAATGAGGGCAAACATTTGATGGTAGCAGCTTCCCTGCGGGAGATAGTCTCTTTGCCAAAATCGCATTATTAGGCGAAAGTAAGTTACAATTCAGTACCCTATCCTAAAGCTTGCTGTTAGGAGGGAATCTGCAGCTTGCAGTGAAAGCGCTTCCAGAGGGGAGTCTAATGAGGGCAAACATTTGATGGTAGCAGCTTCCCTGCGGGAGATAGTCTCTTTGCCAAAATCGATTATTAGGAGAAAGTAAGTTACAATTCAGTACCCTATCCTAAAGCTTGCTGTTAGGAGGGAATCTGCAGCTTGCAGTGAAAGCGCTTCCAGAGGGGAGTCTAATGAGGGCAAACATTTGATGGTAGCAGCTTCCCTGCGGGAGATACTCTCTTTGCCAAAATCACATTATTAGGCGAAAGTAAGTTACAATTCAGTACCCTATCCTAAAGCTTGCTGTTAGGAGGGAATCTGCAGCTTGCAGTGAAAGTGCTTCCAGAGGGGAGTCTAACGAGGGCAAACATTTGATGGTAGCAGCTTCCCTGCGGGAGATAGTCTCTTTGCCAAAATTCCATTATTAAGCGAAAGTAAGTTACAATTCAGTACCCTATCCTAAAGCTTGCTGTTAGGAGGGAATCTGCAGCTTGCAGTGAAAGCGCTTCCAGAGGGGAGTCTAATGAGGGCAAACATTTGATGGTAGCAGCTTCCCTGCGGGAGATAGTCTCTTTGCCAAAATCGCATTATTAGGCGAAAGTAAGTTACAATTCAGTACCCTATCCTAAAGCTTGCTGTTAGGAGGGAATCTGCAGCTTGCAGTGAAAGCGCTTCCAGAGGGGAGTCTAATGAGGGCAAAGATTTGATGGTAGCAGCTTCCCTGCGGGAAATAGTCTCTTTGCCAAAATCGCATTATTAGGCGAAAGTAAGTTACAATTCAGTACCCTATCCTAAAGCTTGCTGTTAGGAGGGAATCTGCAGCTTGCAGTGAAAGCGCTTCCAGAGGGGAGTCTAATGAGGGGAAACATTTGATGGTAGCAGCTTCCCTGCGGGAGATACTCTCTTTGCCAAAATCACATTATTAGGCGAAAGTAAGTTACAATTCAGTATCCTATCCTAAAGCATGCTGCTAGGAGGGAATCTGCAGCTTGCAGTGAAAGCGCTTCCAGAAGGGAGTCTAATGAGGGCAAACATTTGATGGTAGCAGCTTCCCTGCGGGAGATAGTCTCTTTGCCAAAATCGCATTATTAGGCGAAAGTAAGTTACAATTCAGTACCCTATCCTAAAGCATGCTGTTAGGAGGGAATCTTCAGCTTGCAGTGAAAGCGCTTCCAGACGGGAGTCTAATGAGGGCAAACATTTGATGGTAGCAGCTTCCCTGCGGGAGATAGTCTCTTTGCCAAAATCGCATTATTAGGCGAAAGTAAGTTACAATTCAGTACCCTATCCTAAAGCTTGCTGTTAGGAGGGAATCTGCAGCTTGCAGTGAAAGCGCTTCCAGACGGGAGTCTAATGAGGGCAAACATTTGATGGTAGCAGCTTCCCTGCGGGAGATACTCTCTTTGCCAGAATCGCATTATTAGGCGAAAGTAAGTTACAATTCAGTACCCTATCCTAAAGCTTGCTGTTAGGAGGGAATCTGCAGCTTGCAGTGAAAGCGCTTCCAGAGGGGAGTCTAATGATGGCAAAGATTTGATGGTAGCAGCTTCCCTGCGGGAGATACTCTCTTTGCCAAAATCACATTATTAGGCGAAAGTAAGTTACAATTCAGTACCCTATCCTAAAGCATGCTGTTAGGAGGGAATCTGCAGCTTGCAGTGAAAGCGCTTCCAGAGGGGAGTCTAATGAGGGCAAACATTTGATGGTAGCAGCTTCCCTGCGGGAGATAGTCTCTTTGCCAAAATCGCATTATTAGGCGAAAGTAAGTTACAATTCAGTACCCTATCCTAAAGCATGCTGTTAGGAGGGAATCTGCAGCTTGCAGTGAAAGCGCTTCCAGAGGGGAGTCTAATGAGGGCAAACATTTGATGGTAGCAGCTTCCCTGCGGGAGATAGTCTCTTTGCCAAAATCGCATTATTAGGCGAAAGTAAGTTACAATTCAGTACCCTATCCTAAAGCTTGCTGTTAGGAGGGAATCTGCAGCTTGCAGTGAAAGCGCTTGCAGAGGGGAGTCTAATGAGGGCAAACATTTGATGGTAGCAGCTTCCCTGCGGGAGATAGTCTCTTTGCCAAAATCGCATTATTAGGAGAAAGTAAGTTACAATTCAGTACCCTATCCTAAAGCTTGCTGTTAGGAGGGAATCTGCAGCTTGCAGTGAAAGCGCTTCCAGAGGGGAGTCTAATGAGGGCAAACATTTGATGGTAGCAGCTTCCCTGCGGGAGATACTCTCTTTGCCAAAATCACATTATTAGGCGAAAGTAAGTTACAATTCAGTACCCTATCCTAAAGCTTGCTGTTAGGAGGGAATCTGCAGCTTGCAGTGAAAGTGCTTCCAGAGGGGAGTCTAATGAGGGCAAACATTTGATGGTAGCAGCTTCCCTGCGGGAGATAGTCTCTTTGCCAAAATTCCATTATTAAGCGAAAGTAAGTTACAATTCAGTACCCTATCCTAAAGCTTGCTGTTAGGAGGGAATCTGCAGCTTGCAGTGAAAGCGCTTCCAGAGGGGAGTCTAATGAGGGCAAACATTTGCTGGTAGTAGCTTCCCTGCGGGAGATAGTCTCTTTGCCAAAATCGCATTGTTAGGCGAAAGTAAGTTACAATTCAGTACCCTATCCTAAAGCTTGCTGTTAGGAGGGAATCTGCAGCTTGCAGTGAAAGCGCTTCCAGAGGGGAGTCTAATGAGGGCAAACATTTGATGGTAGCAGCTTCCCTGCGGGAGATAGTCTATTTGCCAAAATCGCATTATTAGGCGAATGTAAGTTACAATTCAGTGCCCTATCCTAAAGCTTGCTGTTAGGAGGGAATCTGCAGCTTGCAGTGAAAGCGCTTCCAGAGGGGAGTCTAATGAGGGCAAACATTTGATGACAGCAGCTTCCCTGCGTGAGATACTCTCATTGCCAAAATCGCATTATTAGGCGAAAGTAAGTTACAATTCAGTACCCTATCCTAAAGCTTGCTGTTAGGAGGGAATCTGCAGCTTGCAGTGAAAGCGCTTCCAGAGGGGAGTCTAATGAGGGCAAACATTTGATGGTAGCAGCTTCCCTGCGGGAGATACTCTCTTTGCCAAAATCGCATTATTAGGCGAAAGTAAGTTACAATTCAGTAGCCTATCCTAAAGCTTGCTGTTAGGAGGGAATCTTCAGCTTGCAGTGAAAGCGCTTCCAGAGGGGAGTCTAATGAGGGCAAAGATTTGATGGTAGCAGCTTCCCTGCGGGAGATAGTCTCTTTGCCAAAATCGCATTATTAGGCGAAAGTAAGTTACAATTCAGTACCCTATCCTAAAGCTTGCTGTTAGGAGGGAATCTGCAGCTTGCAGTGAAAGCGCTTCCAGAGGGGAGTCTAATGAGGGCAAACATTTGATGGTAGCAGCTTCCCTGCGGGAGATACTCTCTTTGCCAAAATCGCATTATTAGGCGAAAGTAAGTTACAATTCAGTACCCTATCCTAAAGCTTGCTGTTAGGAGGGAATCTGCAGCTTGCAGTGAAAGCGCTTCCAGAGGGGAGTCTAATGAGGGCAAACATTTGATGGTAGCAGCTTCCCTGCGGGAGATACTCTCTTTGCCAAAATCGCATTATTAGGCGAAAGTAAGTTACAATTCAGTACCCTATCCTAAAGCTTGCTGTTAGGAGGGAATCTGCAGCTTGCAGTGAAAGCGCTTCCAGAGGGGAGTCTAATGAGGGCAAAGATTTGATGGTAGCAGCTTCCCTGCGGGAGATAGTCTCTTTGCCAAAATCGCATTATTAGGCGAAAGTAAGTTACAATTCAGTACCCTATCCTAAAGCTTGCTGTTAGGAGGGAATCTGCAGCTTGCAGTGAAAGCGCTTCCAGAGGGGAGTCTAATGAGGGCAATCATTTGCTGGTAGCAGCTTCCTTGCAGGAGATACTCTCTTTGCCAAAAACGCCTTATTAGGCGAAAGTAAGTTACAATTCAGTACCCTATCCTAAAGCTTGCTGTTAGGAGGGAATCTGCAGCTTGCAGTGAAAGCGCTTCCAGAGGGGAGTCTAACGAGGGGAAAGATTTGATGGTAGCAGCTTCCCTGCGGGAGATAGTCTCTTTGCCAAAATCGCATTATTAGGCGAAAGTAAGTTACAATTCAGTACCCTATCCTAAAGCTTGCTGTTAGGAGGGAATCTGCAGCTTGCAGTGAAAGCGCTTCCAGAGGGGAGTCTAATGAGGGCAAAGATTTGATGGTAGCAGCTTCCCTGCGGGAGATAGTCTCATTGCCAAAATCGCATTATTAGGCGAAAGTAAGTTACCATTCAGTACCCTATCCTAAAGCTTGCTGTTAGGAGGGAATCTGCAGCTTGCAGTGAAAGCGCTTCCAGAGGGGAGTCTAATGAGGGCAAACATTTGATGGTAGCAGCTTCCCTGCGGGAGATACTCTCTTTGCCAAAATCGCATTATTAGGCGAAAGTAAGTTACAATTCAGTACCCTATCCTAAAGCTTGCTGTTAGGAGGGAATCTGCAGCTTGCAGTGAAAGCGCTTCCAGAGGGGAGTCTAATGAGGGCAAACATTTGATGACAGCAGCTTCCCTGCGTGAGATACTCTCATTGCCAAAATCGCATTATTAGGAGAAAGTAAGTTACAATTCAGTACCCTATCCTAAAGCTTGCTGTTAGGAGGGAATCTGCAGCTTGCAGTGAAAGCGCTTCCAGAGGGGAGTCTAATGAGGGCAAACATTTGATGGTAGCAGCTTCCCTGCGGGAGATACTCTCTTTGCCAAAATCGCATTATTAGGCGAAAGTAAGTTACAATTCAGTACCCTATCCTAAAGCTTGCTGTTAGGAGGGAATCTGCAGCTTGCAGTGAAAGCGCTTCCAGAGGGGAGTCTATCGAGGGCAAAGATTTGATGGTAGCAGCTTCCCTGCGGGAGATAGTCTCTTTGCCATAATCGCCTTAGTAGCCGCAGTTAAGTTACAATTCAGTACACTGTCCTACAGCTTGCTGTTAGGAGGGAATCTGCAGCTTGCAGTGAAAGCGCTTCCAGAGGGGAGTCTAACGAGGGCAAAGATTTGATGGTAGCAGCTTCCCTGCGGGAGATAGTCTCTTTGCCAAAATCGCATTATTAGGCGAAAGTAAGTTACAATTCAGTACCCTATCCTAAAGCTTGCTGTTAGGAGGGAATCTTCAGCTTGCAGTGAAAGCGCTTCCAGAGGGGAGTCTAATGAGGGCAAAGATTTGATGGTAGCAGCTTCCCTGCGGGAGATAGTCTCTTTGCCAAAATCGCATTATTAGGCGAAAGTAAGTTACAATTCAGTACCCTATCCTAAAGCTTGCTGTTAGGAGGGAATCTGCAGCTTGCAGTGAAAGCGCTTCCAGACGGGAGTCTAATGAGGGCAAACATTTGATGGTAGCAGCTTCCCTGCGGGAGATAGTCTCTTTGCCAAAATCGCATTATTAGGCGAAAGTAAGTTACAATTCAGTACCCTATCCTAAAGCTTGCTGTTAGGAGGGAATCTGCAGCTTGCAGTGAAAGCGCTTCCAGAGGGGAGTCTAATGAGGGCAAACATTTGATGGTAGCAGCTTCCCTGCGGGAGATAGTCTCTTTGCCAAAATCGCATTATTAGGCGAAAGTAAGTTACAATTCAGTACTCTATCCTAAAGCTTGCTGTTAGGAGGGAATCTGCAGCTTGCAGTGAAAGCGCTTCCAGAGGGGAGTCTAATGAGGGCAAAGATTTGATGGTAGCAGCTTCCCTGCGGGAGATAGTCTCTTTGCCAAAATCGCATTATTAGGCGAAAGTAAGTTACAATTCAGTACCCTATCCTAAAGCTTGCTGTTAGGAGGGAATCTGCAGCTTGCAGTGAAAGCGCTTGCAGAGGGGAGTCTAATGAGGGCAAACATTTGATGGTAGCAGCTTCCCTGCGGGAGATACTCTCTTTGCCAAAATCGCATTATTAGGCGAAAGTAAGTTACAGTTCAGTACCCTATCCTAAAGCTTGCTGTTAGGAGGGAATCTGCAGCTTGCAGTGAAAGCGCTTCCAGAGGGGAGTCTAATGAAGGCAAAGATTTGATGGTAGCAGCTTCCCTGCGGGAGATAGTCTCTTTGCCAAAATCGCATTATTAGGCGAAAGTAAGTTACAATTCAGTACCCTATCCTAAAGCTTGCTGTTAGGAAGGAATCTGCAGCTTGCAGTGAAAGCGCTTCCAGAGGGGAGTCTAATGAGGGCAAACATTTGCTGGTAGCAGCTTCCTTGCAGGAGATACTCTCTTTGCCAAAATCGCCTTATTAGGCGAAAGTAAGTTACAATTCAGTACCCTATCCTAAAGCTTGCTGTTAGGAGGGAATCTGCAGCTTGCAGTGAAAGCGCTTCCAGAGGGGAGTCTAATGAGGGCAAACATTTGATGGTAGCAGCTTCCCTGCGGGAGATAGTCTCTTTGCCAAAATCGCATTATTAGGCGAAAGTAAGTTACAATTCAGTACCCTATCCTAAAGCTTGCTGTTAGGAGGGAATCTGCAGCTTGCAGTGAAAGCGCTTCCAGAGGGGAGTCTAATGAGGGCAAACATTTGCTGGTAGCAGCTTCCTTGCAGGAGATACTCTCTTTGCCAAAAACGCCTTATTAGGCGAAAGTAAGTTACAATTCAGTACCCTATCCTAAAGCTTGCTGTTAGGAGGGAATCTGCAGCTTGCAGTGAAAGCGCTTCCAGAGGGGAGTCTAACGAGGGCAAAGATTTGATGGTAGCAGCTTCCCTGCGGGAGATAGTCTCTTTGCCAAAATCGCATTATTAGGCGAAAGTAAGTTACAATTCAGTACCCTATCCTAAAGCTTGCTGTTAGGAGGGAATCTGCAGCTTGCAGTGAAAGCGCTTCCAGAGGGGAGTCTAATGAGGGCAAATATTTGATGGTAGCAGCTTCCCTGCGGGAGATAGTCTCATTGCCAAAATCGCATTATTAGGCGAAAGTAAGTTACAATTCAGTACCCTATCCTAAAGCTTGCTGTTAGGAGGGAATCTGCAGCTTGCAGTGAAAGCGCTTCCAGAGGGGAGTCTAATGAGGGCAAACATTTTATGGTAGCAGCTTCCCTGCGGGAGATAGTCTATTTGCCAAAATGGCATTATTAGGCGAAAGTAAGTTACAATTCAGTACCCTATCCTAAAGCTTGCTGTTAGGAGGGAATCTGCAGCTTGCAGTGAAAGCGCTTCCAGAGGGGAGTCTAATGAGGGCAAACATTTGATGGTAGCAGCTTCCCTGCGGGAGATAGTCTCTTTGCCAAAATCACATTATTAGGCGAAAGTAAGTTACAATTCAGTACCCTATCCTAAAGCTTGCTGTTATGAGGGAATCTGCAGCTTGCAGTGAAAGCGCTTCCAGAGGGGAGTCTAATGAGGGCGAATATTTGATGGTAGCAGCTTCCCTGCGGGAGATACTCTCATTGCCATAATCGCCTTATGAGGCGAAAGTAAGTTACAATTCAGTACCCTATCCTAAAGCTTGCTGTTAGGAGGGAATCTGCAGCTTGCAGTGAAAGCGCTTCCAGAGGGGAGTCTAACGAGGGGAAAGATTTGATGGTAGCAGCTTCCCAGCGGGAGATAGTCTCTTTACCAAAATCGCATTATTAGGCGAAAGTAAGTTACAATTCAGTACCCTATCCTAAAGCTTGCTGTTAGGAGGGAATCTGCAGCTTGCAGTGAAAGCGCTTCCAGAGGGGAGTCTAATGAGGGCAAACATTTGATGGTAGCAGCTTCCCTGCGGGAGATAGTCTCTTTGCCAAAATCGCATTATTAGGCGAAAGTAAGTTACAATTCAGTACCCTATCCTAAAGCTTGCTGTTAGGAGGGAATCTGCAGCTTGCAGTGAAAGCGCTTCCAGAGGGGAGTCTAATGAGGGCAAACATTTGATGGTAGCAGCTTCCCTGCGGGAGATACTCTCTTTGCCAAAATCGCATTATTAGGCGAAAGTAAGTTACAATTCAGTACCCTATCCTAAAGCTTGCTGTTAGGAGGGAATCTGCAGCTTGCAGTGAAAGCGCTTCCAGAGGGGAGTCTAATGAGGGCAAACATTTGATGGTAGCAGCTTCCCTGCGGGAGATACTCTCATTGCCATAATCGCCTTATTAGGCGAAAGTAAGTTACAATTCAGTACCCTATCCTAAAGCTTGCTGTTAGGAGGGAATCTGCAGCTTGCAGTGAAAGCGCTTCCAGAGGGGAGTCTAACGAGGGCAAACATTTGCTGGTAGCAGCTTCCCTGCGGGAGATACTCTCTTTGCCAAAATCGCATTATTAGGCGAAAGTAAGTTACAATTCAGTACCCTATCCTAAAGTTTGCTGTTAGGAGGGAATCTGCAGCTTGCAGTGAAAGCGCTTCCAGAGGGGAGTCTAAGGAGGGCAAAGATTTGATGGTAGCAGCTTCCCTGCGGGAGATAATCTCTTTGCCAAAATCGCATTATTAGGCGAAAGTAAGTTACAATTCAGTACCCTATCCTAAAGCTTGCTGTTAGGAGGGAATCTGCAGCTTGCAGTGAAAGCGCTTCCAGACGGGAGTCTAATGAGGGCAAAGATTTGATGGTAGCAGCTTCCCTGCGGGAGATACTCTCTTTGCCAAAATCGCATTATTAGGCGAAAGTAAGTTACAATTCAGTACCCTATCCTAAAGCTTGCTGTTAGGAGGGAATCTGCAGCTTGCAGTGAAAGCGCTTCCAGAGGGGAGTCTAATGAGGGCAAACATTTGATGGTAGCAGCTTCCCTGCGGGAGATAGTCTCTTTGCCAAAATCGCATTATTAGGCGAAAGTAAGTTACAATTCAGTACCCTATCCTAAAGCTTGCTGTTAGGAGGGAATCTGCAGCTTGCAGTGAAAGCGCTTCCAGAGGGGAGTCTAATGAGGGCAAACATTTGATGGTAGCAGCTTCCCTGCGGGAGATACTCTCTTTGCCAAAATCGCTTTATTAGGCAAAAGTAAGTTACAATTCAGTACCCTATCCTAAAGCTTGCTGTTAGGAGGGAATCTGCAGCTTGCAGTGAAAGCGCTTCCAGAGGGGAGTCTATCGAGGGCAAACATTTGATGGTAGCAGCTTCCCTGCGGGAGATAGTCTCTTTGCCAAAATCGCATTATTAGCCGCAGTTAAGTTACAATTCAGTACCCTATCCTAAAGCTTGCTGTTAGGAGGGAATCTGCAGCTTGCAGTGAAAGTGCTTCCAGAGGGGAGTCTAATGAGGGCAAACATTTGATGGTAGCAGCTTCCCTGCGGGAGATAGTCTCTTTGCCAAAATCGCATTATTAGGCGAAAGTAAGTTACAATTCAGTACCCTATCCTAAAGCTTGCTGTTAGGAGGGAATCTGCAGCTTGCAGTGAAAGCGCTTCCAGAGGGGAGTCTAATGAGGGCAAACATTTGCTGGTAGCAGCTTCCCTGCGGGAGATAGTCTCTTTGCCAAAATCGCATTATTAGGCGAAAGTAAGTTACAATTCAGTACCCTATCCTAAAGCTTGCTGTTAGGAGGGAATCTGCAGCTTGCAGTGAAAGCGCTTCCAGAGGGGAGTCTAATGAGGGCAAACATTTGATGGTAGCAGCTTCCCTGCGGGAGATAGTCTCTTTGCCAAAATCGCATTATTAGGCGAAAGTAAGTTACAATTCAGTACCCTATCCTAAAGCTTGCTGTTAGGAGGGAATCTGCAGCTTGCAGTGAAAGCGCTTCCAGAGGGGAGTCTAATGAGGGCAAACATTTGATGGTAGCAGCTTCCCTGCGGGAGATACTCTCATTGCCATAATCGCCTTATGAGGCGAAAGTAAGTTACAATTCAGTACCCTATCCTAAAGCTTGCTGTTAGGAGGGAATCTGCAGCTTGCAGTGAAAGCGCTTCCAGAGGGGAGTCTAATGAGGGCAAACATTTGCTGGTAGCAGCTTCCTTGCAGGAGATACTCTCTTTGCCAAAAACGCATTATTAGGCGAAAGTAAGTTACAATTCAGTACCCTATCCTAAAGCTTGCTGTTAGGAGGGAATCTGCAGCTTGCAGTGAAAGCGCTTCCAGAGGGGAGTCTAAGGAGGGCAAACATTTGATGGTAGCAGCTTCCCTGCGGGAGATAGTCTCTTTGCCAAAATCGCATTATTAGGCGAAAGTAAGATACAATTCAGTACCCTATCCTAAAGCTTGCTGTTAGGAGGGAATCTGCAGCTTGCAGTGAAAGCGCTTCCAGAGGGGAGTCTAACGAGGGGAAAGATTTGATGGTAGCAGCTTCCCTGCGGGAGATAGTCTCTTTGCCAAAATCGCATTATTAGGCGAAAGTAAGTTACAATTCAGTACCCTATCCTAAAGCTTGCTGTTAGGAGGGAATCTGCAGCTTGCAGTGAAAGCGCTTCCAGAGGGGAGTCTAATGAGGGCAAACATTTGATGGTAGCAGCTTCCCTGCGGGAGATAGTCTCTTTGCCAAAATCGCATTATTAGGCGAAAGTAAGTTACAATTCAGTACCCTATCCTAAAGCTTGCTGTTAAGAGGGAATCTGCAGCTTGCAGTGAAAGCGCTTCCAGAGGGGAGTCTAATGAGGGCAAACATTTGATGGTAGCAGCTTCCCTGCGGGAGATACTCTCTTTGCCAAAATCGCATTATTAGGCGAAAGTAAGTTACAATTCAGTACCCTATCCTAAAGCTTGCTGTTAGGAGGGAATCTGCAGCTTGCAGTGAAAGCGCTTCCAGAGGGGAGTCTAATGAGGGCAAACATTTGCTGGTAGCAGCTTCCTTGCAGGAGATACTCTCTTTGCCAAAATCGCCTTATTAGGCGAAAGTAAGTTACAATTCAGTACCCTATCCTAAAGCTTGCTGTTAGGAGGGAATCTGCAGCTTGCAGTGAAAGCGCTTCCGGAGAGGAGTCTATCGAGGGCAAAGATTTGATGGTAGCAGCTTCCCTGCGGGAGATAGTCTCTTTGCCATAATCGCCTTAGTAGCCGCAGTTAAGTTACAATTCAGTACACTGTCCTACAGCTTGCTGTTAGGAGGGAATCTGCAGCTTGCAGTGAAAGCGCTTCCAGAGGGGAGTCTAATGAGGGCAAACATTTGATGGTAGCAGCTTCCCTGCGGGAGATAGTCTCTTTGCCAAAATCGCATTATTAGGCGAAAGTAAGTTACAATTCAGTACCCTATCCTAAAGCTTGCTGTTAGGAGGGAATCTGCAGCTTGCAGTGAAAGCGCTTCCAGAGGGGAGTCTAATGAGGGCAAACATTTGCTGGTAGCAGCTTCCTTGCAGGAGATACTCTCTTTGCCAAAATCGCCTTATTAGGCGAAAGTAAGTTACAATTCAGTACCCTATCCTAAAGCTTGCTGTTAGGAGGGAATCTGCAGCTTGCAGTGAAAGCGCTTCCAGAGGGGAGTCTAACGAGGGCAAACATTTGATGGTAGCAGCTTCCCTGCCGGAGATAGTCTCTTTGCCAAAATCGCATTATTAGGCGAAAGTAAGTTACAATTCAGTACCCTATCCTAAAGCTTGCTGTTAGGAGGGAATCTGCAGCTTGCAGTGAAAGCGCTTCCAGAGGGGAGTCTAATGAGGGCAAACATTTGATGGTAGCAGCTTCCCTGCGGGAGATAGTCTCTTTGCCAAAATCGCATTATAAGGCGAAAGTAAGTTACAATTCAGTACCCTATCCTAAAGCTTGCTGTTAGGAGGGAATCTGCAGCTTGCAGTGAAAGCGCTTCCAGAGGGGAGTCTAATGAGGGCAAACATTTGATGGTAGCAGCTTCCCTGCGGGAGATACTCTCTTTGCCAAAATCGCATTATTAGGCGAAAGTAAGTTACAATTCAGTACCCTATCCTAAAGCTTGCTGTTAGGAGGGAATCTGCAGCTTGCAGTGAAAGCGCTTCCAGAGGGGAGTCTAATGAGGGCAAACATTTGATGGTAGCAGCTTCCCTGCGGGAGATACTCTCATTGCCATAATCGCCTTATTAGGCGAAAGTAAGTTACAATTCAGTACCCTATCCTAAAGCTTGCTGTTAGGAGGGGATCTGCAGCTTGCAGTGAAAGCGCTTCCAGACGGGAGTCTAACGAGGGCAAACATTTGCTGGTAGCAGCTTTTCTGAGGGAGATAGTCTCTTTGCCAAAATCGCATTATTAGGCGAAAGTAAGTTACAATTCAGTACCCTATCCTAAAGCTTGCTGTTAGGAGGGAATCTGCAGCTTGCAGTGAAAGCACTTCCAGAGGGGAGTCTAATGAGGGCAAACATTTGCTGGTAGCAGCTTCCTTGCAGGAGATACTCTCTTTGCCAAAATCGCCTTATTAGGCGAAAGTAAGTTACAATTCAGTACCCTATCCTAAAGCTTGCTGTTAGGAGGGAATCTGCAGCTTGCAGTGAAAGCGCTTCCAGAGAGGAGTCTATCGAGGGCAAAGATTTGATGGTAGCAGCTTCCCTGCGGGAGATAGTCTCTTTGCCATAATCGCCTTAGTAGCCGCAGTTAAGTTACAATTCAGTACACTGTCCTACAGCTTGCTGTTAGGAGGGAATCTGCAGCTTGCAGTGAAAGCGCTTCCAGAGGGGAGTCTAATGAGGGCAAACATTTGATGGTAGCAGCTTCCCTGCGGGAGATAGTCTCTTTGCCAAAATCGCATTATTAGGCGAAAGTAAGTTACAATTCAGTACCCTATCCTAAAGCTTGCTGTTAGGAGGGAATCTGCAGCTTGCAGTGAAAGCGCTTCCAGAGGGGAGTCTAATGAGGGCAAACATTTGCTGGTAGCAGCTTCCTTGCAGGAGATACTCTCTTTGCCAAAATCGCCTTATTAGGCGAAAGTAAGTTACAATTCAGTACCCTATCCTAAAGCTTGCTGTTAGGAGGGAATCTGCAGCTTGCAGTGAAAGCGCTTCCAGAGG
Organism: Phaenicophaeus curvirostris; assembly: GCF_032191515.1. Classification (NCBI taxonomy): domain Eukaryota; kingdom Metazoa; phylum Chordata; class Aves; order Cuculiformes; family Cuculidae; genus Phaenicophaeus; species Phaenicophaeus curvirostris. Next base: position 412,453 of record NW_027206738.1, read on the forward strand.
GGAGTCTAACGAGGGCAAACATTTGATGGTAGCAGCTTCCCTGCCGGAGATAGTCTCTTTGCCAAAATCGCATTATTAGGCGAAAGTAAGTTACAATTCAGTACCCTATCCTAAAGCTTGCTGTTAGGAGGGAATCTGCAGCTTGCAGTGAAAGCGCTTCCAGAGGGGAGTCTAATGAGGGCAAACATTTGATGGTAGCAGCTTCCCTGCGGGAGATAGTCTCTTTGCCAAAATCGCATTATAAGGCGAAAGTAAGTTACAATTCAGTACCCTATCCTAAAGCTTGCTGTTAGGAGGGAATCTGCAGCTTGCAGTGAAAGCGCTTCCAGAGGGGAGTCTAATGAGGGCAAACATTTGATGGTAGCAGCTTCCCTGCGGGAGATACTCTCTTTGCCAAAATCGCATTATTAGGCGAAAGTAAGTTACAATTCAGTACCCTATCCTAAAGCTTGCTGTTAGGAGGGAATCTGCAGCTTGCAGTGAAAGCGCTTCCAGAGGGGAGTCTAATGAGGGCAAACATTTGATGGTAGCAGCTTCCCTGCGGGAGATACTCTCATTGCCATAATCGCCTTATTAGGCGAAAGTAAGTTACAATTCAGTACCCTATCCTAAAGCTTGCTGTTAGGAGGGGATCTGCAGCTTGCAGTGAAAGCGCTTCCAGACGGGAGTCTAACGAGGGCAAACATTTGCTGGTAGCAGCTTTTCTGAGGGAGATAGTCTCTTTGCCAAAATCGCATTATTAGGCGAAAGTAAGTTACAATTCAGTACCCTATCCTAAAGCTTGCTGTTAGGAGGGAATCTGCAGCTTGCAGTGAAAGCGCTTCCAGAGGGGAGTCTAATGAGGGCAAACATTTGATGGTAGCAGCTTCCCTGCGGGAGATACTCTCTTTTTCAAAATCGCATTATTAGGCGAAAGTAAGTTACAATTCAGTACCCTATCCTAAAGCTTGCTGTTAAGAGGGAATCTGCAGCTTGCAGTGAAAGCGCTTCCAGAGGGGAGTCTAATGAGGGCAAACATTTGATGGTAGCAGCTTCCCTGCGGGAGATACTCTCTTTTTCAAAATCGCATTATTAGGCGAAAGTAAGTTACAATTCAGTACCCTATCCTAAAGCTTGCTGTTAGGAGGGAATCTGCAGCTTGCAGTGAAAGCGCTTCCAGAGGGGAGTCTAATGAGGGCAAACATTTGCTGGTAGCAGCTTCCTTGCAGGAGATACTCTCTTTGCCAAAATCGCCTTATTAGGCGAAAGTAAGTTACAATTCAGTACCCTATCCTAAAGCTTGCTGTTAGGAGGGAATCTGCAGCTTGCAGTGAAAGCGCTTCCAGAGGGGAGTCTATCGAGGGCAAAGATTTGATGGTAGCAGCTTCCCTGCGGGAGATAGTCTCTTTGCCATAATCGCCTTAGTAGCCGCAGTTAAGTTACAATTCAGTACACTGTCCTACAGCTTGCTGTTAGGAGGGAATCTGCAGCTTGCAGTGAAAGCGCTTCCAGAGGGGAGTCTATCGAGGGCAAAGATTTGATGGTAGCAGCTTCCCTGCGGGAGATAGTCTCTTTGCCATAATCGCCTTAGTAGCCGCAGTTAAGTTACAATTCAGTACACTGTCCTACAGCTTGCTGTTAGGAGGGAATCTGCAGCTTGCAGTGAAAGCGCTTCCAGAGGGGAGTCTAATGAGGGCAAACATTTGATGGTAGCAGCTTCCCTGCGGGAGATACTCTCTTTGCCAAAATCGCATTATTAGGCGAAAGTAAGTTACAATTCAGTACCCTATCCTAAAGCTTGCTGTTAGGAGGGAATCTGCAGCTTGCAGTGAAAGCGCTTCCAGAGGGGAGTCTAATGAGGGCAAACATTTGCTGGTAGCAGCTTCCTTGCAGGAGATACTCTCTTTGCCAAAATCGCCTTATTAGGCGAAAGTAAGTTACAATTCAGTACCCTATCCTAAAGCTTGCTGTTAGGAGGGAATCTGCAGCTTGCAGTGAAAGCGCTTCCAGAGGGGAGTGTAATGAGGGCAAACATTTGATGGTAGCAGCTTCCCTGCGGGAGATACTCTCTTTGCCAAAATCGCATTATAAGGCGAAAGTAAGTTACAATTCAGTACCCTATCCTAAAGCTTGCTGTTAGGAGGGAATCTGCAGCTTGCAGTGAAAGTGCTTCCAGAGGGTAGTCTAATGAGGGCAAACATTTGATGGTAGCAGCTTCCCTGCGGGAGATACTCTCTTTGCCAAAATCGCATTATTAGGCGAAAGTAAGTTACAATTCAGTACCCTATCCTAAAGCTTGCTGTTAGGAGGGAATCTGCAGCTTGCAGTGAAAGCGCTTCCAGAGGGGAGTCTAATGAGGGCAAACATTTGATGGTAGCAGCTTCCCTGCGGGAGATACTCTCATTGCCATAATCGCCTTATTAGGCGAAAGTAAGTTACAATTCAGTACCCTATCCTAAAGCTTGCTGTTAGGAGGGGATCTGCAGCTTGCAGTGAAAGCGCTTCCAGACGGGAGTCTAACGAGGGCAAACATTTGCTGGTAGCAGCTTTTCTGAGGGAGATACTCTCTTTGCCAAAATCGCATTATTAGGCGAAAGTAAGTTACAATTCAGTACCCTATCCTAAAGCTTGCTGTTAGGAGGGAATCTGCAGCTTGCAGTGAAAGCGCTTCCAGAGGGGAGTCTAATGAGGGCAAACATTTGATGGTAGCAGCTTCCCTGCGGGAGATAGTCTCTTTGCCAAAATCGCATTATTAGGCGAAAGTAAGTTACAATTCAGTACCCTATCCTAAAGCTTGCTGTTAGGAGGGAATCTGCAGCTTGCAGTGAAAGCGCTTCCAGAGGGGAGTCTAATGAGGGCAAACATTTGATGGTAGCAGCTTCCCTGCGGGAGATACTCTCTTTTTCAAAATCGCATTATTAGGCGAAAGTAAGTTACAATTCAGTACCCTATCCTAAAGCTTGCTGTTAGGAGGGAATCTGCAGCTTGCAGTGAAAGCGCTTCCAGAGGGGAGTCTAATGAGGGCAAACATTTGCTGGTAGCAGCTTCCTTGCAGGAGATACTCTCTTTGCCAAAATCGCCTTATTAGGCGAAAGTAAGTTACAATTCAGTACCCTATCCTAAAGCTTGCTGTTAGGAGGGGATCTGCAGCTTGCAGTGAAAGCGCTTCCAGAGGGGAGTCTAATGAGGGCAAACATTTGATGGTAGCAGCTTCCCTGCGGGAGATACTCTCTTTTTCAAAATCGCATTATTAGGCGAAAGTAAGTTACAATTCAGTACCCTATCCTAAAGCTTGCTGTTAGGAGGGAATCTGCAGCTTGCAGTGAAAGCGCTTCCAGAGGGGAGTCTAATGAGGGCAAACATTTGCTGGTAGCAGCTTCCTTGCAGGAGATACTCTCTTTGCCAAAATCGCCTTATTAGGCGAAAGTAAGTTACAATTCAGTACCCTATCCTAAAGCTTGCTGTTAGGAGGGAATCTGCAGCTTGCAGTGAAAGCGCTTCCAGAGAGGAGTCTATCGAGGGCAAAGATTTGATGGTAGCAGCTTCCCTGCGGGAGATAGTCTCTTTGCCATAATCGCCTTAGTAGCCGCAGTTAAGTTACAATTCAGTACACTGTCCTACAGCTTGCTGTTAGGAGGGAATCTGCAGCTTGCAGTGAAAGCGCTTCCAGAGGGGAGTCTAATGAGGGCAAACATTTGCTGGTAGCAGCTTCCTTGCAGGAGATACTCTCTTTGCCAAAATCGCCTTATTAGGCGAAAGTAAGTTACAATTCAGTACCCTATCCTAAAGCTTGCTGTTAGGAGGGAATCTGCAGCTTGCAGTGAAAGCGCTTCCAGAGAGGAGTCTATCGAGGGCAAAGATTTGATGGTAGCAGCTTCCCTGCGGGAGATAGTCTCTTTGCCATAATCGCCTTAGTAGCCGCAGTTAAGTTACAATTCAGTACACTGTCCTACAGCTTGCTGTTAGGAGGGAATCTGCAGCTTGCAGTGAAAGCGCTTCCAGAGGGGAGTCTAATGAGGGCAAAGATTTGATGGTAGCAGCTTCCCTGCGGGAGATAGTCTCTTTGCCAAAATCGCATTATTAGGCGAAAGTAAGTTACAATTCAGTACCCTATCCTAAAGCTTGCTGTTAGGAGGGAATCTGCAGCTTGCAGTGAAAGCGCTTCCAGAGGGGAGTCTAATGAGGGCAAACATTTGATGGTAGCAGCTTCCCTGCGGGAGATACTCTCTTTTTCAAAATCGCATTATTAGGCGAAAGTAAGTTACAATTCAGTACCCTATCCTAAAGCTTGCTGTTAGGAGGGAATCTGCAGCTTGCAGTGAAAGCGCTTCCAGAGGGGAGTCTAATGAGGGCAAACATTTGCTGGTAGCAGCTTTTCTGAGGGAGATACTCTCTTTGCCAAAATCGCATTATTAGGCGAAAGTAAGTTACAATTCAGTACCCTATCCTAAAGCTTGCTGTTAGGAGGGAATCTGCAGCTTGCAGTGAAAGCGCTTCCAGAGGGGAGTCTATCGAGGGCAAAGATTTGATGGTAGCAGCTTCCCTGCGGGAGATAGTCTCTTTGCCATAATCGCCTTAGTAGCCGCAGTTAAGTTACAATTCAGTACCCTATCCTAAAGCTTGCTGTTAGGAGGGAATCTGCAGCTTGCAGTGAAAGAGCTTCCAGAGGGGAGTCTAACGAGGGGAAAGATTTGATGGTAGCAGCTTCCCTGCGGGAGATAGTCTCTTTGCCAAAATCGCATTATTAGGCGAAAGTAAGTTACAATTCAGTACCCTATCCTAAAGCTTGCTGTTAGGAGGGAATCTGCAGCTTGCAGTGAAAGCGCTTCCAGAGGGGAGTCTAATGAGGGCAAACATTTGATGGTAGCAGCTTCCCTGCGGGAGATACTCTCTTTGCCAAAATCGCATTATTAGGCGAAAGTAAGTTACAATTCAGTACCCTATCCAAAAGCTTGCTGTTAGGAGGGAATCTGCAGCTTGCAGTGAAAGCGCTTCCAGAGGGGAGTCTAATGAGGGCAAACATTTGATGGTAGCAGCTTCCCTGCGGGAGATAGTCTCTTTGCCAAAATCGCATTATTAGGCGAAAGTAAGTTACAATTCAGTACCCTATCCTAAAGCTTGCTGTTAGGAGGGAATCTGCAGCTTGCAGTGAAAGCGCTTCCAGAGGGGAGTCTAATGAGGGCAAACATTTGATGGTAGCAGCTTCCCTGCGGGAGATACTCTCATTGCCGAAATCGCATTATTAGGCGACAGTAATTTACAATTCAGTACCCTATCCTAAAGCTTGCTGTTAGGAGGGAATCTGCAGCTTGCAGTGAAATCGCTTGCAGATGGGAGTCTAATGAGGGCAAAGATTTGATGGTAGCAGCTTCCCTGCGGGAGATAGTCTCTTTGCCAAAATCGCATTATTAGGCGAAAGTAAGTTACAATTCAGTACCCTATCCTAAAGCTTGCTGTTAAGAGGGAATCTGCAGCTTGCAGTGAAAGCGCTTCCAGAGGGGAGTCTAATGAGGGCAAACATTTGATGGTAGCAGCTTCCCTGCGGGAGATACTCTCTTTGCCAAAATCGCATTATTAGGCGAAAGTAAGTTACAATTCAGTACCCTATCCTAAAGCTTGCTGTTAGGAGGGAATCTGCAGCTTGCAGTGAAAGCGCTTCCAGAGGGGAGTCTAATGAGGGCAAACATTTGCTGGTAGCAGCTTCCTTGCAGGAGATACTCTCTTTGCCAAAATCGCCTTATTAGGCGAAAGTAAGTTACAATTCAGTACCCTATCCTAAAGCTTGCTGTTAGGAGGGAATCTGCAGCTTGCAGTGAAAGCGCTTCCAGAGAGGAGTCTATCGAGGGCAAAGATTTGATGGTAGCAGCTTCCCTGCGGGAGATAGTCTCTTTGCCATAATCGCCTTAGTAGCCGCAGTTAAGTTACAATTCAGTACACTGTCCTACAGCTTGCTGTTAGGAGGGAATCTGCAGCTTGCAGTGAAAGCGCTTCCAGAGGGGAGTCTAATGAGGGCAAACATTTGATGGTAGCAGCTTCCCTGCGGGAGATAGTCTCTTTGCCAAAATCGCATTATTAGGCGAAAGTAAGTTACAATTCAGTACCCTATCCTAAAGCTTGCTGTTAGGAGGGAATCTGCAGCTTGCAGTGAAAGCGCTTCCAGAGGGGAGTCTAATGAGGGCAAACATTTGCTGGTAGCAGCTTCCTTGCAGGAGATACTCTCTTTGCCAAAATCGCCTTATTAGGCGAAAGTAAGTTACAATTCAGTACCCTATCCTAAAGCTTGCTGTTAGGAGGGAATCTGCAGCTTGCAGTGAAAGCGCTTCCAGAGGGGAGTCTAACGAGGGCAAACATTTGATGGTAGCAGCTTCCCTGCCGGAGATAGTCTCTTTGCCAAAATCGCATTATTAGGCGAAAGTAAGTTACAATTCAGTACCCTATCCTAAAGCTTGCTGTTAGGAGGGAATCTGCAGCTTGCAGTGAAAGCGCTTCCAGAGGGGAGTCTAATGAGGGCAAACATTTGATGGTAGCAGCTTCCCTGCGGGAGATAGTCTCTTTGCCAAAATCGCATTATAAGGCGAAAGTAAGTTACAATTCAGTACCCTATCCTAAAGCTTGCTGTTAGGAGGGAATCTGCAGCTTGCAGTGAAAGCGCTTCCAGAGGGGAGTCTAATGAGGGCAAACATTTGATGGTAGCAGCTTCCCTGCGGGAGATACTCTCTTTGCCAAAATCGCATTATTAGGCGAAAGTAAGTTACAATTCAGTACCCTATCCTAAAGCTTGCTGTTAGGAGGGAATCTGCAGCTTGCAGTGAAAGCGCTTCCAGAGGGGAGTCTAATGAGGGCAAACATTTGATGGTAGCAGCTTCCCTGCGGGAGATACTCTCATTGCCATAATCGCCTTATTAGGCGAAAGTAAGTTACAATTCAGTACCCTATCCTAAAGCTTGCTGTTAGGAGGGGATCTGCAGCTTGCAGTGAAAGCGCTTCCAGACGGGAGTCTAACGAGGGCAAACATTTGCTGGTAGCAGCTTTTCTGAGGGAGATAGTCTCTTTGCCAAAATCGCATTATTAGGCGAAAGTAAGTTACAATTCAGTACCCTATCCTAAAGCTTGCTGTTAGGAGGGAATCTGCAGCTTGCAGTGAAAGCGCTTCCAGAGGGGAGTCTAATGAGGGCAAACATTTGCTGGTAGCAGCTTCCTTGCAGGAGATACTCTCTTTGCCAAAATCGCCTTATTAGGCGAAAGTAAGTTACAATTCAGTACCCTATCCTAAAGCTTGCTGTTAGGAGGGAATCTGCAGCTTGCAGTGAAAGCGCTTCCAGAGAGGAGTCTATCGAGGGCAAAGATTTGATGGTAGCAGCTTCCCTGCGGGAGATAGTCTCTTTGCCATAATCGCCTTAGTAGCCGCAGTTAAGTTACAATTCAGTACACTGTCCTACAGCTTGCTGTTAGGAGGGAATCTGCAGCTTGCAGTGAAAGCGCTTCCAGAGGGGAGTCTAATGAGGGCAAACATTTGATGGTAGCAGCTTCCCTGCGGGAGATAGTCTCTTTGCCAAAATCGCATTATTAGGCGAAAGTAAGTTACAATTCAGTACCCTATCCTAAAGCTTGCTGTTAGGAGGGAATCTGCAGCTTGCAGTGAAAGCGCTTCCAGAGGGGAGTCTAATGAGGGCAAACATTTGCTGGTAGCAGCTTCCTTGCAGGAGATACTCTCTTTGCCAAAATCGCCTTATTAGGCGAAAGTAAGTTACAATTCAGTACCCTATCCTAAAGCTTGCTGTTAGGAGGGAATCTGCAGCTTGCAGTGAAAGCGCTTCCAGAGGGGAGTCTAACGAGGGCAAACATTTGATGGTAGCAGCTTCCCTGCCGGAGATAGTCTCTTTGCCAAAATCGCATTATTAGGCGAAAGTAAGTTACAATTCAGTACCCTATCCTAAAGCTTGCTGTTAGGAGGGAATCTGCAGCTTGCAGTGAAAGCGCTTCCAGAGGGGAGTCTAATGAGGGCAAACATTTGATGGTAGCAGCTTCCCTGCGGGAGATAGTCTCTTTGCCAAAATCGCATTATAAGGCGAAAGTAAGTTACAATTCAGTACCCTATCCTAAAGCTTGCTGTTAGGAGGGAATCTGCAGCTTGCAGTGAAAGCGCTTCCAGAGGGGAGTCTAATGAGGGCAAACATTTGATGGTAGCAGCTTCCCTGCGGGAGATACTCTCTTTGCCAAAATCGCATTATTAGGCGAAAGTAAGTTACAATTCAGTACCCTATCCTAAAGCTTGCTGTTAGGAGGGAATCTGCAGCTTGCAGTGAAAGCGCTTCCAGAGGGGAGTCTAATGAGGGCAAACATTTGATGGTAGCAGCTTCCCTGCGGGAGATACTCTCATTGCCATAATCGCCTTATTAGGCGAAAGTAAGTTACAATTCAGTACCCTATCCTAAAGCTTGCTGTTAGGAGGGGATCTGCAGCTTGCAGTGAAAGCGCTTCCAGACGGGAGTCTAACGAGGGCAAACATTTGCTGGTAGCAGCTTTTCTGAGGGAGATAGTCTCTTTGCCAAAATCGCATTATTAGGCGAAAGTAAGTTACAATTCAGTACCCTATCCTAAAGCTTGCTGTTAGGAGGGAATCTGCAGCTTGCAGTGAAAGCGCTTCCAGAGGGGAGTCTAACGAGGGCAAACATTTGCTGGTAGCAGCTTTTCTGAGGGAGATACTCTCTTTGCCAAAATCGCATTATTAGGCGAAAGTAAGTTACAATTCAGTACCCTATCCTAAAGCTTGCTGTTAGGAGGGAATCTGCAGCTTGCAGTGAAAGCGCTTCCAGAGGGGAGTCTAATGAGGGCAAAGATTTGATGGTAGCAGCTTCCCTGCGGGAGATAGTCTCTTTGCCAAAATCGCCTTATTAGGCGACAGTAAGTTACAATTCAGTACCCTATCCTAAAGCTTGCTGTTAGGAGGGAATCTGCAGCTTGCAGTGAAAGCGCTTCCAGAGGGGAGTCTAATGAGGGCAAACATTTGATGGTAGCAGCTTCCCTGCGGGAGATACTCTCATTGCCGAAATCGCATTATTAGGCGACAGTAATTTACAATTCAGTACCCTATCCTAAAGCTTGCTGTTAGGAGGGAATCTGCAGCTTGCAGTGAAATCGCTTGCAGAGGGGAGTCTTATGAGGGCAAAGATTTGATGGTAGCAGCTTCCCTGCGGGAGATAGTCTCTTTGCCAAAATCGCATTATTAGGCGAAAGTAAGTTACAATTCAGTACCCTATCCTAAAGCTTGCTGTTAAGAGGGAATCTGCAGCTTGCAGTGAAAGCGCTTCCAGAGGGGAGTCTAATGAGGGCAAACATTTGATGGTAGCAGCTTCCCTGCGGGAGATACTCTCTTTTTCAAAATCGCATTATTAGGCGAAAGTAAGTTACAATTCAGTACCCTATCCTAAAGCTTGCTGTTAGGAGGGAATCTGCAGCTTGCAGTGAAAGCGCTTCCAGAGGGGAGTCTAATGAGGGCAAACATTTGCTGGTAGCAGCTTCCTTGCAGGAGATACTCTCTTTGCCAAAATCGCCTTATTAGGCGAAAGTAAGTTACAATTCAGTACCCTATCCCAAAGCTTGCTGTTAGGAGGGAATCTGCAGCTTGCAGTGAAAGCGCTTCCAGAGGGGAGTCTATCGAGGGCAAAGATTTGATGGTAGCAGCTTCCCTGCGGGAGATAGTCTCTTTGCCATAATCGCCTTAGTAGCCGCAGTTAAGTTACAATTCAGTACACTGTCCTACAGCTTGCTGTTAGGAGGGAATCTGCAGCTTGCAGTGAAAGCGCTTCCAGAGGGGAGTCTATCGAGGGCAAAGATTTGATGGTAGCAGCTTCCCTGCGGGAGATAGTCTCTTTGCCATAATCGCCTTAGTAGCCGCAGTTAAGTTACAATTCAGTACACTGTCCTACAGCTTGCTGTTAGGAGGGAATCTGCAGCTTGCAGTGAAAGCGCTTCCAGAGGGGAGTCTAATGAGGGCAAACATTTGATGGTAGCAGCTTCCCTGCGGGAGATACTCTCTTTGCCAAAATCGCATTATTAGGCGAAAGTAAGTTACAATTCAGTACCCTATCCTAAAGCTTGCTGTTAGGAGGGAATCTGCAGCTTGCAGTGAAAGCGCTTCCAGAGGGGAGTCTAATGAGGGCAAACATTTGCTGGTAGCAGCTTCCTTGCAGGAGATACTCTCTTTGCCAAAATCGCCTTATTAGGCGAAAGTAAGTTACAATTCAGTACCCTATCCTAAAGCTTGCTGTTAGGAGGGAATCTGCAGCTTGCAGTGAAAGCGCTTCCAGAGGGGAGTGTAATGAGGGCAAACATTTGATGGTAGCAGCTTCCCTGCGGGAGATACTCTCTTTGCCAAAATCGCATTATTAGGCGAAAGTAAGTTACAATTCAGTACCCTATCCTAAAGCTTGCTGTTAGGAGGGAATCTGCAGCTTGCAGTGAAAGCGCTTCCAGAGGGGAGTCTAATGAGGGCAAACATTTGATGGTAGCAGCTTCCCTGCGGGAGATAGTCTCTTTGCCAAAATCGCATTATAAGGCGAAAGTAAGTTACAATTCAGTACCCTATCCTAAAGCTTGCTGTTAGGAGGGAATCTGCAGCTTGCAGTGAAAGCGCTTCCAGAGGGGAGTCTAATGAGGGCAAACATTTGATGGTAGCAGCTTCCCTGCGGGAGATACTCTCTTTGCCAAAATCGCATTATTAGGCGAAAGTAAGTTACAATTCAGTACCCTATCCTAAAGCTTGCTGTTAGGAGGGAATCTGCAGCTTGCAGTGAAAGCGCTTCCAGAGGGGAGTCTAATGAGGGCAAACATTTGATGGTAGCAGCTTCCCTGCGGGAGATACTCTCATTGCCATAATCGCCTTATTAGGCGAAAGTAAGTTACAATTCAGTACCCTATCCTAAAGCTTGCTGTTAGGAGGGGATCTGCAGCTTGCAGTGAAAGCGCTTCCAGACGGGAGTCTAACGAGGGCAAACATTTGCTGGTAGCAGCTTTTCTGAGGGAGATAGTCTCTTTGCCAAAATCGCATTATTAGGCGAAAGTAAGTTACAATTCAGTACCCTATCCTAAAGCTTGCTGTTAGGAGGGAATCTGCAGCTTGCAGTGAAAGCGCTTCCAGAGGGGAGTCTAATGAGGGCAAACATTTGATGGTAGCAGCTTCCCTGCGGGAGATAGTCTCTTTGCCAAAATCGCATTATTAGGCGAAAGTAAGTTACAATTCAGTACCCTATCCTAAAGCTTGCTGTTAGGAGGGAATCTGCAGCTTGCAGTGAAAGCGCTTCCAGAGGGGAGTCTAATGAGGGCAAACATTTGATGGTAGCAGCTTCCCTGCGGGAGATACTCTCTTTTTCAAAATCGCATTATTAGGCGAAAGTAAGTTACAATTCAGTACCCTATCCTAAAGCTTGCTGTTAGGAGGGAATCTGCAGCTTGCAGTGAAAGCGCTTCCAGAGGGGAGTCTAATGAGGGCAAACATTTGCTGGTAGCAGCTTCCTTGCAGGAGATACTCTCTTTGCCAAAATCGCCTTATTAGGCGAAAGTAAGTTACAATTCAGTACCCTATCCTAAAGCTTGCTGTTAGGAGGGGATCTGCAGCTTGCAGTGAAAGCGCTTCCAGAGGGGAGTCTAATGAGGGCAAACATTTGATGGTAGCAGCTTCCCTGCGGGAGATACTCTCTTTTTCAAAATCGCATTATTAGGCGAAAGTAAGTTACAATTCAGTACCCTATCCTAAAGCTTGCTGTTAGGAGGGAATCTGCAGCTTGCAGTGAAAGCGCTTCCAGAGAGGAGTCTATCGAGGGCAAAGATTTGATGGTAGCAGCTTCCCTGCGGGAGATAGTCTCTTTGCCATAATCGCCTTAGTAGCCGCAGTTAAGTTACAATTCAGTACACTGTCCTACAGCTTGCTGTTAGGAGGGAATCTGCAGCTTGCAGTGAAAGCGCTTCCAGAGGGGAGTCTAATGAGGGCAAACATTTGCTGGTAGCAGCTTCCTTGCAGGAGATACTCTCTTTGCCAAAATCGCCTTATTAGGCGAAAGTAAGTTACAATTCAGTACCCTATCCTAAAGCTTGCTGTTAGGAGGGAATCTGCAGCTTGCAGTGAAAGCGCTTCCAGAGAGGAGTCTATCGAGGGCAAAGATTTGATGGTAGCAGCTTCCCTGCGGGAGATAGTCTCTTTGCCATAATCGCCTTAGTAGCCGCAGTTAAGTTACAATTCAGTACACTGTCCTACAGCTTGCTGTTAGGAGGGAATCTGCAGCTTGCAGTGAAAGCGCTTCCAGAGGGGAGTCTAACGAGGGCAAAGATTTGATGGTAGCAGCTTCCCTGCGGGAGATAGTCTCTTTGCCATAATCGCCTTAGTAGCCGCAGTTAAGTTACAATTCAGTACACTGTCCTACAGCTTGCTGTTAGGAGGGAATCTGCAGCTTGCAGTGAAAGCGCTTCCAGAGGGGAGTCTAATGAGGGCAAAGATTTGATGGTAGCAGCTTCCCTGCGGGAGATAGTCTCTTTGCCAAAATCGCCTTATTAGGCGAAAGTAAGTTACAATTCAGTACCCTATCCTAAAGCTTGCTGTTAGGAGGGAATCTGCAGCTTGCAGTGAAAGCGCTTCCAGAGGGGAGTCTAATGAGGGCAAACATTTGATGGTAGCAGCTTCCCTGCGGGAGATACTCTCTTTTTCAAAATCGCATTATTAGGCGAAAGTAAGTTACAATTCAGTACCCTATCCTAAAGCTTGCTGTTAGGAGGGAATCTGCAGCTTGCAGTGAAAGCGCTTCCAGAGGGGAGTCTAATGAGGGCAAACATTTGCTGGTAGCAGCTTTTCTGAGGGAGATACTCTCTTTGCCAAAATCGCATTATTAGGCGAAAGTAAGTTACAATTCAGTACCCTATCCTAAAGCTTGCTGTTAGGAGGGAATCTGCAGCTTGCAGTGAAAGCGCTTCCAGAGGGGAGTCTATCGAGGGCAAAGATTTGATGGTAGCAGCTTCCCTGCGGGAGATAGTCTCTTTGCCATAATCGCCTTAGTAGCCGCAGTTAAGTTACAATTCAGTACACTGTCCTACAGCTTGCTGTTAGGAGGGAATCTGCAGCTTGCAGTGAAAGCGCTTCCAGAGGGGAGTCTAACGAGGGCAAAGATTTGATGGTAGCAGCTTCCCTGCGGGAGATAGTCTCTTTGCCATAATCGCCTTAGTAGCCGCAGTTAAGTTACAATTCAGTACACTGTCCTACAGCTTGCTGTTAGGAGGGAATCTGCAGCTTGCAGTGAAAGCGCTTCCAGAGGGGAGTCTAATGAGGGCAAACATTTGATGGTAGCAGCTTCCCTGCGGGAGATACTCTCTTTGCCAAAATCGCATTATTAGGCGAAAGTAAGTTACAATTCAGTACCCTATCCTAAAGCTTGCTGTTAGGAGGGAATCTGCAGCTTGCAGTGAAAGCGCTTCCAGAGGGGAGTCTAATGAGGGCAAACATTTGATGGTAGCAGCTTCCCTGCGGGAGATACTCTCATTGCCATAATCGCCTTATTAGGCGAAAGTAAGTTACAATTCAGTACCCTATCCTAAAGCTTGCTGTTAGGAGGGGATCTGCAGCTTGCAGTGAAAGCGCTTCCAGACGGGAGTCTAACGAGGGCAAACATTTGCTGGTAGCAGCTTTTCTGAGGGAGATAGTCTCTTTGCCAAAATCGCATTATTAGGCGAAAGTAAGTTACAATTCAGTACCCTATCCTAAAGCTTGCTGTTAGGAGGGAATCTGCAGCTTGCAGTGAAAGCGCTTCCAGAGAGGAGTCTATCGAGGGCAAAGATTTGATGGTAGCAGCTTCCCTGCGGGAGATAGTCTCTTTGCCATAATCGCCTTAGTAGCCGCAGTTAAGTTACAATTCAGTACACTGTCCTACAGCTTGCTGTTAGGAGGGAATCTGCAGCTTGCAGTGAAAGCGCTTCCAGAGGGGAGTCTAACGAGGGCAAAGATTTGATGGTAGCAGCTTCCCTGCGGGAGATAGTCTCTTTGCCATAATCGCCTTAGTAGCCGCAGTTAAGTTACAATTCAGTACACTGTCCTACAGCTTGCTGTTAGGAGGGAATCTGCAGCTTGCAGTGAAAGCGCTTCCAGAGGGGAGTCTAATGAGGGCAAAGATTTGATGGTAGCAGCTTCCCTGCGGGAGATAGTCTCTTTGCCAAAATCGCATTATTAGGCGAAAGTAAGTTACAATTCAGTACCCTATCCTAAAGCTTGCTGTTAGGAGGGAATCTGCAGCTTGCAGTGAAAGCGCTTCCAGAGGGGAGTCTAATGAGGGCAAACATTTGATGGTAGCAGCTTCCCTGCGGGAGATAGTCTCTTTGCCAAAATCGCATTATTAGGCGAAAGTAAGTTACAATTCAGTACCCTATCCTAAAGCTTGCTGTTAGGAGGGAATCTGCAGCTTGCAGTGAAAGCGCTTCCAGAGGGGAGTCTAATGAGGGCAAACATTTGATGGTAGCAGTTTCCCTGCGGGAGATAGTCTCTTTGCCAAAATCGCATTATTAGGCGAAAGTAAGTTACAATTCAGTACCCTATCCTAAAGCTTGCTGTTAAGAGGGAATCTGCAGCTTGCAGTGAAAGCGCTTCCAGAGGGGAGTCTAATGAGGGCAAACATTTGATGGTAGCAGCTTCCCTGCGGGAGATACTCTCTTTGCCAAAATCGCATTATTAGGCGAAAGTAAGTTACAATTCAGTACCCTATCCTAAAGCTTGCTGTTAGGAGGGAATCTGCAGCTTGCAGTGAAAGCGCTTCCAGAGGGGAGTCTAATGAGGGCAAACATTTGCTGGTAGCAGCTTCCTTGCAGGAGATACTCTCTTTGCCAAAATCGCCTTATTAGGCGAAAGTAAGTTACAATTCAGTACCCTATCCTAAAGCTTGCTGTTAGGAGGGAATCTGCAGCTTGCAGTGAAAGCGCTTCCAGAGGGGAGTCTATCGAGGGCAAAGATTTGATGGTAGCAGCTTCCCTGCGGGAGATAGTCTCTTTGCCATAATCGCCTTAGTAGCCGCAGTTAAGTTACAATTCAGTACACTGTCCTACAGCTTGCTGTTAGGAGGGAATCTGCAGCTTGCAGTGAAAGCGCTTCCAGAGGGGAGTCTAACGAGGGCAAAGATTTGATGGTAGCAGCTTCCCTGCGGGAGATAGTCTCTTTGCCATAATCGCCTTAGTAGCCGCAGTTAAGTTACAATTCAGTACACTGTCCTACAGCTTGCTGTTAGGAGGGAATCTGCAGCTTGCAGTGAAAGCGCTTCCAGAGGGGAGTCTAATGAGGGCAAACATTTGATGGTAGCAGCTTCCCTGCGGGAGATACTCTCTTTGCCAAAATCGCATTATTAGGCGAAAGTAAGTTACAATTCAGTACCCTATCCTAAAGCTTGCTGTTAGGAGGGAATCTGCAGCTTGCAGTGAAAGCGCTTCCAGAGGGGAGTCTAATGAGGGCAAACATTTGATGGTAGCAGCTTCCCTGCGGGAGATACTCTCATTGCCATAATCGCCTTATTAGGCGAAAGTAAGTTACAATTCAGTACCCTATCCTAAAGCTTGCTGTTAGGAGGGGATCTGCAGCTTGCAGTGAAAGCGCTTCCAGACGGGAGTCTAACGAGGGCAAACATTTGCTGGTAGCAGCTTTTCTGAGGAAGATAGTCTCTTTGCCAAAATCGCATTATTAGGCGAAAGTAAGTTACAATTCAGTACCCTATCCTAAAGCTTGCTGTTAGGAGGGAATCTGCAGCTTGCAGTGAAAGCGCTTCCAGAGGGGAGTCTAACGAGGGGAAAGATTTGATGGTAGCAGCTTCCCTGCGGGAGATAGTCTCTTTGCCAAAATCGCATTATTAGGCGAAAGTAAGATACAATTCAGTACCCTATCCTAAAGCTTGCTGTTAGGAGGGAATCTGCAGCTTGCAGTGAAAGCGCTTCCAGAGGGGAGTCTAATGAGGGCAAACATTTGCTGGTAGCAGCTTCCTTGCAGGAGATACTCTCTTTGCCAAAATCGCCTTATTAGGCGAAAGTAAGTTACAATTCAGTACCCTATCCTAAAGCTTGCTGTTAGGAGGGAATCTGCAGCTTGCAGTGAAAGCGCTTCCAGAGGGGAGTCTAACGAGGGCAAACATTTGATGGTAGCAGCTTCCCTGCCGGAGATAGTCTCTTTGCCAAAATCGCATTATTAGGCGAAAGTAAGTTACAATTCAGTACCCTATCCTAAAGCTTGCTGTTAGGAGGGAATCTGCAGCTTGCAGTGAAAGCGCTTCCAGAGGGGAGTCTAATGAGGGCAAACATTTGATGGTAGCAGCTTCCCTGCGGGAGATAGTCTCTTTGCCAAAATCGCATTATAAGGCGAAAGTAAGTTACAATTCAGTACCCTATCCTAAAGCTTGCTGTTAGGAGGGAATCTGCAGCTTGCAGTGAAAGCGCTTCCAGAGGGGAGTCTAATGAGGGCAAACATTTGATGGTAGCAGCTTCCCTGCGGGAGATACTCTCTTTGCCAAAATCGCATTATTAGGCGAAAGTAAGTTACAATTCAGTACCCTATCCTAAAGCTTGCTGTTAGGAGGGAATCTGCAGCTTGCAGTGAAAGCGCTTCCAGAGGGGAGTCTAATGAGGGCAAACATTTGATGGTAGCAGCTTCCCTGCGGGAGATACTCTCATTGCCATAATCGCCTTATTAGGCGAAAGTAAGTTACAATTCAGTACCCTATCCTAAAGCTTGCTGTTAGGAGGGGATCTGCAGCTTGCAGTGAAAGCGCTTCCAGACGGGAGTCTAACGAGGGCAAACATTTGCTGGTAGCAGCTTTTCTGAGGGAGATAGTCTCTTTGCCAAAATCGCATTATTAGGCGAAAGTAAGTTACAATTCAGTACCCTATCCTAAAGCTTGCTGTTAGGAGGGAATCTGCAGCTTGCAGTGAAAGCGCTTCCAGAGGGGAGTCTAATGAGGGCAAACATTTGATGGTAGCAGCTTCCCTGCGGGAGATAGTCTCTTTGCCAAAATCGCATTATTAGGCGAAAGTAAGTTACAATTCAGTACCCTATCCTAAAGCTTGCTGTTAGGAGGGAATCTGCAGCTTGCAGTGAAAGCGCTTCCAGAGGGGAGTCTAATGAGGGCAAACATTTGATGGTAGCAGCTTCCCTGCGGGAGATACTCTCTTTTTCAAAATCGCATTATTAGGCGAAAGTAAGTTACAATTCAGTACCCTATCCTAAAGCTTGCTGTTAGGAGGGAATCTGCAGCTTGCAGTGAAAGCGCTTCCAGAGGGGAGTCTAATGAGGGCAAACATTTGCTGGTAGCAGCTTCCTTGCAGGAGATACTCTCTTTGCCAAAATCGCCTTATTAGGCGAAAGTAAGTTACAATTCAGTACCCTATCCTAAAGCTTGCTGTTAGGAGGGAATCTGCAGCTTGCAGTGAAAGCGCTTCCAGAGAGGAGTCTATCGAGGGCAAAGATTTGATGGTAGCAGCTTCCCTGCGGGAGATAGTCTCTTTGCCATAATCGCCTTAGTAGCCGCAGTTAAGTTACAATTCAGTACACTGTCCTACAGCTTGCTGTTAGGAGGGAATCTGCAGCTTGCAGTGAAAGCGCTTCCAGAGGGGAGTCTAATGAGGGCAAACATTTGCTGGTAGCAGCTTCCTTGCAGGAGATACTCTCTTTGCCAAAATCGCCTTATTAGGCGAAAGTAAGTTACAATTCAGTACCCTATCCTAAAGCTTGCTGTTAGGAGGGAATCTGCAGCTTGCAGTGAAAGCGCTTCCAGAGAGGAGTCTATCGAGGGCAAAGATTTGATGGTAGCAGCTTCCCTGCGGGAGATAGTCTCTTTGCCATAATCGCCTTAGTAGCCGCAGTTAAGTTACAATTCAGTACACTGTCCTACAGCTTGCTGTTAGGAGGGAATCTGCAGCTTGCAGTGAAAGCGCTTCCAGAGCGGAGTCTAACGAGGGCAAAGATTTGATGGTAGCAGCTTCCCTGCGGGAGATAGTCTCTTTGCCATAATCGCCTTAGTAGCCGCAGTTAAGTTACAATTCAGTACACTGTCCTACAGCTTGCTGTTAGGAGGGAATCTGCAGCTTGCAGTGAAACCGCTTCCAGAGGGGAGTCTAATGAGGGCAAAGATTTGATGGTAGCAGCTTCCCTGCGGGAGATAGTCTCTTTGCCAAAATCGCATTATTAGGCGAAAGTAAGTTACAATTCAGTACCCTATCCTAAAGCTTGCTGTTAGGAGGGAATCTGCAGCTTGCAGTGAAAGCGCTTCCAGAGGGGAGTCTAATGAGGGCAAACATTTGATGGTAGCAGCTTCCCTGCGGGAGATACTCTCTTTTTCAAAATCGCATTATTAGGCGAAAGTAAGTTACAATTCAGTACCCTATCCTAAAGCTTGCTGTTAGGAGGGAATCTGCAGCTTGCAGTGAAAGCGCTTCCAGAGGGGAGTCTAATGAGGGCAAACATTTGCTGGTAGCAGCTTTTCTGAGGGAGATACTCGCTTTGCCAAAATCGCATTATTAGGCGAAAGTAAGTTACAATTCAGTACCCTATCCTAAAGCTTGCTGTTAGGAGGGAATCTGCAGCTTGCAGTGAAAGCGCTTCCAGAGGGGAGTCTATCGAGGGCAAAGATTTGATGGTAGCAGCTTCCCTGCGGGAGATAGTCTCTTTGCCATAATCGCCTTAGTAGCCGCAGTTAAGTTACAATTCAGTACACTGTCCTACAGCTTGCTGTTAGGAGGGAATCTGCAGCTTGCAGTGAAAGCGCTTCCAGAGGGGAGTCTAACGAGGGCAAAGATTTGATGGTAGCAGCTTCCCTGCGGGAGATAGTCTCTTTGCCATAATCGCCTTAGTAGCCGCAGTTAAGTTACAATTCAGTACACTGTCCTACAGCTTGCTGTTAGGAGGGAATCTGCAGCTTGCAGTGAAAGCGCTTCCAGAGGGGAGTCTAATGAGGGCAAACATTTGATGGTAGCAGCTTCCCTGCGGGAGATACTCTCTTTGCCAAAATCGCATTATTAGGCGAAAGTAAGTTACAATTCAGTACCCTATCCTAAAGCTTGCTGTTAGGAGGGAATCTGCAGCTTGCAGTGAAAGCGCTTCCAGAGGGGAGTCTAATGAGGGCAAACATTTGATGGTAGCAGCTTCCCTGCGGGAGATACTCTCATTGCCATAATCGCCTTATTAGGCGAAAGTAAGTTACAATTCAGTACCCTATCCTAAAGCTTGCTGTTAGGAGGGGATCTGCAGCTTGCAGTGAAAGCGCTTCCAGACGGGAGTCTAACGAGGGCAAACATTTGCTGGTAGCAGCTTTTCTGAGGGAGATAGTCTCTTTGCCAAAATCGCATTATTAGGCGAAAGTAAGTTACAATTCAGTACCCTATCCTAAAGCTTGCTGTTAGGAGGGAATCTGCAGCTTGCAGTGAAAGCGCTTCCAGAGAGGAGTCTATCGAGGGCAAAGATTTGATGGTAGCAGCTTCCCTGCGGGAGATAGTCTCTTTGCCATAATCGCCTTAGTAGCCGCAGTTAAGTTACAATTCAGTACACTGTCCTACAGCTTGCTGTTAGGAGGGAATCTGCAGCTTGCAGTGAAAGCGCTTCCAGAGGGGAGTCTAACGAGGGCAAAGATTTGATGGTAGCAGCTTCCCTGCGGGAGATAGTCTCTTTGCCATAATCGCCTTAGTAGCCGCAGTTAAGTTACAATTCAGTACACTGTCCTACAGCTTGCTGTTAGGAGGGAATCTGCAGCTTGCAGTGAAAGCGCTTCCAGAGGGGAGTCTAATGAGGGCAAAGATTTGATGGTAGCAGCTTCCCTGCGGGAGATAGTCTCTTTGCCAAAATCGCATTATTAGGCGAAAGTAAGTTACAATTCAGTACCCTATCCTAAAGCTTGCTGTTAGGAGGGAATCTGCAGCTTGCAGTGAAAGCGCTTCCAGAGGGGAGTCTAATGAGGGCAAACATTTGATGGTAGCAGCTTCCCTGCGGGAGATAGTCTCTTTGCCACAATCGCATTATTAGGCGAAAGTAAGTTACAATTCAGTACCCTATCCTAAAGCTTGCTGTTAGGAGGGAATCTGCAGCTTGCAGTGAAAGCGCTTCCAGAGGGGAGTCTAATGAGGGCAAACATTTGATGGTAGCAGTTTCCCTGCGGGAGATACTCTCTTTGCCAAAATCACATTATTAGGCGAAAGTAAGTTACAATTCAGTACCCTATCCTAAAGCTGGCTGTTAGGAGGGAATCTGCAGCTTGCAGTGAAAGCGCTTCCAGAGGGGAGTCTAATGAGGGCAAACATTTGATGGTAGCAGCTTCCCTGCGGGAGATACTCTCTTTGCCAAAATCGCATTATTAGGCGAAAGTAAGTTACAATTCAGTACCCTATCCTAAAGCTTGCTGTTAGGAGGGAATCTGCAGCTTGCAGTGAAAGCGCTTCCAGAGGGGAGTCTAACGAGGGCAAACATTTGCTGGTAGCAGCTTTTCTGAGGGAGATAGTCTCTTTGCCAAAATCGCATTATTAGGCGAAAGTAAGTTACAATTCAGTACCCTATCCTAAAGCTTGCTGTTAGGAGGGAATCTGCAGCTTGCAGTGAAAGCGCTTCCAGAGGGGAGTCTAATGAGGGCAAACATTTGCTGGTAGCAGCTTCCTTGCAGGAGATACTCTCTTTGCCAAAATCGCCTTATTAGGCGAAAGTAAGTTACAATTCAGTACCCTATCCTAAAGCTTGCTGTTAGGAGGGGATCTGCAGCTTGCAGTGAAAGCGCTTCCAGAGGGGAGTCTAATGAGGGCAAACATTTGATGGTAGCAGCTTCCCTGCGGGAGATACTCTCTTTTTCAAAATCGCATTATTAGGCGAAAGTAAGTTACAATTCAGTACCCTATCCTAAAGCTTGCTGTTAGGAGGGAATCTGCAGCTTGCAGTGAAAGCGCTTCCAGAGGGGAGTCTAATGAGGGCAAACATTTGCTGGTAGCAGCTTCCTTGCAGGAGATACTCTCTTTGCCAAAATCGCCTTATTAGGCGAAAGTAAGTTACAATTCAGTACCCTATCCTAAAGCTTGCTGTTAGGAGGGAATCTGCAGCTTGCAGTGAAAGCGCTTCCAGAGAGGAGTCTATCGAGGGCAAAGATTTGATGGTAGCAGCTTCCCTGCGGGAGATAGTCTCTTTGCCATAATCGCCTTAGTAGCCGCAGTTAAGTTACAATTCAGTACACTGTCCTACAGCTTGCTGTTAGGAGGGAATCTGCAGCTTGCAGTGAAAGCGCTTCCAGAGGGGAGTCTAATGAGGGCAAACATTTGCTGGTAGCAGCTTCCTTGCAGGAGATACTCTCTTTGCCAAAATCGCCTTATTAGGCGAAAGTAAGTTACAATTCAGTACCCTATCCTAAAGCTTGCTGTTAGGAGGGAATCTGCAGCTTGCAGTGAAAGCGCTTCCAGAGAGGAGTCTATCGAGGGCAAAGATTTGATGGTAGCAGCTTCCCTGCGGGAGATAGTCTCTTTGCCATAATCGCCTTAGTAGCCGCAGTTAAGTTACAATTCAGTACACTGTCCTACAGCTTGCTGTTAGGAGGGAATCTGCAGCTTGCAGTGAAAGCGCTTCCAGAGCGGAGTCTAACGAGGGCAAAGATTTGATGGTAGCAGCTTCCCTGCGGGAGATAGTCTCTTTGCCATAATCGCCTTAGTAGCCGCAGTTAAGTTACAATTCAGTACACTGTCCTACAGCTTGCTGTTAGGAGGGAATCTGCAGCTTGCAGTGAAACCGCTTCCAGAGGGGAGTCTAATGAGGGCAAAGATTTGATGGTAGCAGCTTCCCTGCGGGAGATAGTCTCTTTGCCAAAATCGCATTATTAGGCGAAAGTAAGTTACAATTCAGTACCCTATCCTAAAGCTTGCTGTTAGGAGGGAATCTGCAGCTTGCAGTGAAAGCGCTTCCAGAGGGGAGTCTAATGAG
This sequence comes from Phaenicophaeus curvirostris, assembly GCF_032191515.1. Lineage (NCBI taxonomy): Eukaryota > Metazoa > Chordata > Aves > Cuculiformes > Cuculidae > Phaenicophaeus > Phaenicophaeus curvirostris. The sequence goes on from NW_027206738.1 coordinate 434,378, forward strand.
GGCAAACATTTGATGGTAGCAGCTTCCCTGCGGGAGATACTCTCTTTTTCAAAATCGCATTATTAGGCGAAAGTAAGTTACAATTCAGTACCCTATCCTAAAGCTTGCTGTTAGGAGGGAATCTGCAGCTTGCAGTGAAAGCGCTTCCAGAGGGGAGTCTAATGAGGGCAAACATTTGCTGGTAGCAGCTTTTCTGAGGGAGATACTCGCTTTGCCAAAATCGCATTATTAGGCGAAAGTAAGTTACAATTCAGTACCCTATCCTAAAGCTTGCTGTTAGGAGGGAATCTGCAGCTTGCAGTGAAAGCGCTTCCAGAGGGGAGTCTATCGAGGGCAAAGATTTGATGGTAGCAGCTTCCCTGCGGGAGATAGTCTCTTTGCCATAATCGCCTTAGTAGCCGCAGTTAAGTTACAATTCAGTACACTGTCCTACAGCTTGCTGTTAGGAGGGAATCTGCAGCTTGCAGTGAAAGCGCTTCCAGAGGGGAGTCTAACGAGGGCAAAGATTTGATGGTAGCAGCTTCCCTGCGGGAGATAGTCTCTTTGCCATAATCGCCTTAGTAGCCGCAGTTAAGTTACAATTCAGTACACTGTCCTACAGCTTGCTGTTAGGAGGGAATCTGCAGCTTGCAGTGAAAGCGCTTCCAGAGGGGAGTCTAATGAGGGCAAACATTTGATGGTAGCAGCTTCCCTGCGGGAGATACTCTCTTTGCCAAAATCGCATTATTAGGCGAAAGTAAGTTACAATTCAGTACCCTATCCTAAAGCTTGCTGTTAGGAGGGAATCTGCAGCTTGCAGTGAAAGCGCTTCCAGAGGGGAGTCTAATGAGGGCAAACATTTGATGGTAGCAGCTTCCCTGCGGGAGATACTCTCATTGCCATAATCGCCTTATTAGGCGAAAGTAAGTTACAATTCAGTACCCTATCCTAAAGCTTGCTGTTAGGAGGGGATCTGCAGCTTGCAGTGAAAGCGCTTCCAGACGGGAGTCTAACGAGGGCAAACATTTGCTGGTAGCAGCTTTTCTGAGGGAGATAGTCTCTTTGCCAAAATCGCATTATTAGGCGAAAGTAAGTTACAATTCAGTACCCTATCCTAAAGCTTGCTGTTAGGAGGGAATCTGCAGCTTGCAGTGAAAGCGCTTCCAGAGAGGAGTCTATCGAGGGCAAAGATTTGATGGTAGCAGCTTCCCTGCGGGAGATAGTCTCTTTGCCATAATCGCCTTAGTAGCCGCAGTTAAGTTACAATTCAGTACACTGTCCTACAGCTTGCTGTTAGGAGGGAATCTGCAGCTTGCAGTGAAAGCGCTTCCAGAGGGGAGTCTAACGAGGGCAAAGATTTGATGGTAGCAGCTTCCCTGCGGGAGATAGTCTCTTTGCCATAATCGCCTTAGTAGCCGCAGTTAAGTTACAATTCAGTACACTGTCCTACAGCTTGCTGTTAGGAGGGAATCTGCAGCTTGCAGTGAAAGCGCTTCCAGAGGGGAGTCTAATGAGGGCAAAGATTTGATGGTAGCAGCTTCCCTGCGGGAGATAGTCTCTTTGCCAAAATCGCATTATTAGGCGAAAGTAAGTTACAATTCAGTACCCTATCCTAAAGCTTGCTGTTAGGAGGGAATCTGCAGCTTGCAGTGAAAGCGCTTCCAGAGGGGAGTCTAATGAGGGCAAACATTTGATGGTAGCAGCTTCCCTGCGGGAGATAGTCTCTTTGCCACAATCGCATTATTAGGCGAAAGTAAGTTACAATTCAGTACCCTATCCTAAAGCTTGCTGTTAGGAGGGAATCTGCAGCTTGCAGTGAAAGCGCTTCCAGAGGGGAGTCTAATGAGGGCAAACATTTGATGGTAGCAGTTTCCCTGCGGGAGATACTCTCTTTGCCAAAATCACATTATTAGGCGAAAGTAAGTTACAATTCAGTACCCTATCCTAAAGCTGGCTGTTAGGAGGGAATCTGCAGCTTGCAGTGAAAGCGCTTCCAGAGGGGAGTCTAATGAGGGCAAACATTTGATGGTAGCAGCTTCCCTGCGGGAGATACTCTCTTTGCCAAAATCGCATTATTAGGCGAAAGTAAGTTACAATTCAGTACCCTATCCTAAAGCTTGCTGTTAGGAGGGAATCTGCAGCTTGCAGTGAAAGCGCTTCCAGAGGGGAGTCTAACGAGGGCAAACATTTGCTGGTAGCAGCTTTTCTGAGGGAGATAGTCTCTTTGCCAAAATCGCATTATTAGGCGAAAGTAAGTTACAATTCAGTACCCTATCCTAAAGCTTGCTGTTAAGAGGGAATCTGCAGCTTGCAGTGAAAGCGCTTCCAGAGGGGAGTCTAATGAGGGCAAACATTTGATGGTAGCAGCTTCCCTGCGGGAGATACTCTCTTTGCCAAAATCGCATTATTAGGCGAAAGTAAGTTACAATTCAGTACCCTATCCTAAAGCTTGCTGTTAGGAGGGAATCTGCAGCTTGCAGTGAAAGCGCTTCCAGAGGGGAGTCTAATGAGGGCAAACATTTGCTGGTAGCAGCTTCCTTGCAGGAGATACTCTCTTTGCCAAAATCGCCTTATTAGGCGAAAGTAAGTTACAATTCAGTACCCTATCCTAAAGCTTGCTGTTAGGAGGGAATCTGCAGCTTGCAGTGAAAGCGCTTCCAGAGGGGAGTCTATCGAGGGCAAAGATTTGATGGTAGCAGCTTCCCTGCGGGAGATAGTCTCTTTGCCATAATCGCCTTAGTAGCCGCAGTTAAGTTACAATTCAGTACACTGTCCTACAGCTTGCTGTTAGGAGGGAATCTGCAGCTTGCAGTGAAAGCGCTTCCAGAGGGGAGTCTAACGAGGGCAAAGATTTGATGGTAGCAGCTTCCCTGCGGGAGATAGTCTCTTTGCCATAATCGCCTTAGTAGCCGCAGTTAAGTTACAATTCAGTACACTGTCCTACAGCTTGCTGTTAGGAGGGAATCTGCAGCTTGCAGTGAAAGCGCTTCCAGAGGGGAGTCTAACGAGGGCAAAGATTTGATGGTAGCAGCTTCCCTGCGGGAGATAGTCTCTTTGCCATAATCGCCTTAGTAGCCGCAGTTAAGTTACAATTCAGTACACTGTCCTACAGCTTGCTGTTAGGAGGGAATCTGCAGCTTGCAGTGAAAGCGCTTCCAGAGGGGAGTCTAATGAGGGCAAACATTTGATGGTAGCAGCTTCCCTGCGGGAGATACTCTCTTTGCCAAAATCGCATTATTAGGCGAAAGTAAGTTACAATTCAGTACCCTATCCTAAAGCTTGCTGTTAGGAGGGAATCTGCAGCTTGCAGTGAAAGCGCTTCCAGAGGGGAGTCTAATGAGGGCAAACATTTGATGGTAGCAGCTTCCCTGCGGGAGATAGTCTCTTTGCCAAAATCGCATTATTAGGCGAAAGTAAGTTACAATTCAGTACCCTATCCTAAAGCTTGCTGTTAGGAGGGAATGTGCAGCTTGCAGTGAAAGCGCTTCCAGAGGGGAGTCTAACGAGGGCAAACATTTGCTGGTAGCAGCTTTTCTGAGGGAGATACTCTCTTTGCCAAAATCGCATTGTTAGGCGAAAGTAAGTTACAATTCAGTACCCTATCCTAAAGCTTGCTGTTAGGAGGGAATCTGCAGCTTGCAGTGAAAGCGCTTCCAGAGGGGAGTCTAATGAGGGCAAACATTTGATGGTAGCAGCTTCCCTGCGGGAGATAGTCTCTTTGCCAAAATCGCATTATTAGGCGAAAGTAAGTTACAATTCAGTACCCTATCCTAAAGCTTGCTGTTAGGAAGGAATCTGCAGCTTGCAGTGAAAGCGCTTCCAGAGGGGAGTCTAATGAGGGCAAACATTTGCTGGTAGCAGCTTCCTTGCAGGAGATACTCTCTTTGCCAAAATCGCCTTATTAGGCGAAAGTAAGTTACAATTCAGTACCCTATCCTAAAGCTTGCTGTTAGGAGGGAATCTGCAGCTTGCAGTGAAAGCGCTTCCAGAGGGGAGTCTAACGAGGGCAAACATTTGATGGTAGCAGCTTCCCTGCGGGAGATAGTCTCTTTGCCAAAATCGCATTATTAGGCGAAAGTAAGTTACATTTCAGTACCCTATCCTAAAGCTTGCTGTTAGGAGGGAATCTGCAGCTTGCAGTGAAAGCGCTTCCAGAGGGGAGTCTAATGAGGGCAAACATTTGATGGTAGCAGCTTCCCTGCGGGAGATACTCTCTTTGCCAAAATCGCATTATTAGGCGAAAGTAAGTTACAATTCAGTACCCTATCCTAAAGCTTGCTGTTAGGAGGGAATCTGCAGCTTGCAGTGAAAGCGCTTCCAGAGGGGAGTCTAATGAGGGCAAACATTTGATGGTAGCAGCTTCCCTGCGGGAGATACTCTCTTTGCCAAAATCGCATTATTAGGCGAAAGTAAGTTACAATTCAGTACCCTATCCTAAAGCTTGCTGTTAGGAGGGAATCTGCAGCTTGCAGTGAAAGCGCTTCCAGAGGGGAGTCTAATGAGGGCAAAGATTTGATGGTAGCAGCTTCCCTGCGGGAGATAGTCTCTTTGCCAAAATCGCATTATTAGGCGAAAGTAAGTTACAATTCAGTACCCTATCCTAAAGCTTGCTGTTAGGAGGGAATCTGCAGCTTGCAGTGAAAGCGCTTCCAGAGGGGAGTCTAATGAGGGCAAACATTTGCTGGTAGCAGCTTCCTTGCAGGAGATACTCTCTTTGCCAAAAACGCCTTATTAGGCGAAAGTAAGTTACAATTCAGTACCCTATCCTAAAGCTTGCTGTTAGGAGGGAATCTGCAGCTTGCAGTGAAAGCGCTTCCAGAGGGGAGTCTAATGAGGGCAAAGATTTGATGGTAGCAGCTTCCCTGCGGGAGATAGTCTCATTGCCAAAATCGCATTATTAGGCGAAAGTAAGTTACAATTCAGTACCCTATCCTAAAGCTTGCTGTTAGGAGGGAATCTGCAGCTTGCAGTGAAAGCGCTTCCAGAGGGGAGTCTAATGAGGGCAAACATTTGATGGTAGCAGCTTCCCTGCGGGAGATACTCTCTTTGCCAAAATGGCATTATTAGGCGAAAGTAAGTTACAATTCAGTACCCTATCCTAAAGCTTGCTGTTAGGAGGGAATCTGCAGCTTGCAGTGAAAGCGCTTCCAGAGGGGAGTCTAATGAGGGCAAACATTTGATGGTAGCAGCTTCCCTGCGGGAGATAGTCTCTTTGCCAAAATCGCATTATTAGGCGAAAGTAAGTTACAATTCAGTACCCTATCCTAAAGCTTGCTGTTAGGAGGGAATCTGCAGCTTGCAGTGAAAGCGCTTCCAGAGGGGAGTCTAATGAGGGCAAACATTTGATGGTAGCAGCTTCCCTGCGGGAGATAGTCTATTTGCCAAAATCGCATTATTAGGCGAATGTAAGTTACAATTCAGTGCCCTATCCTAAAGCTTGCTGTTAGGAGGGAATCTGCAGCTTGCAGTGAAAGCGCTTCCAGAGGGGAGTCTAATGAGGGCAAACATTTGATGACAGCAGCTTCCCTGCGTGAGATACTCTCATTGCCAAAATCGCATTATTAGGAGAAAGTAAGTTACAATTCAGTACCCTATCCTAAAGCTTGCTGTTAGGAGGGAATCTGCAGCTTGCAGTGAAAGCGCTTCCAGAGGGGAGTCTAATGAGGGCAAACATTTGATGGTAGCAGCTTCCCTGCGGGAGATACTCTCTTTGCCAAAATCGCATTATTAGGCGAAAGTAAGTTACAATTCAGTACCCTATCCTAAAGCTTGCTGTTAGGAGGGAATGTGCAGCTTGCAGTGAAAGCGCTTCCAGAGGGGAGTCTAATGAGGGCAAAGATTTGATGGTAGCAGCTTCCCTGCGGGAGATAGTCTCTTTGCCAAAATCGCATTATTAGGCGAAAGTAAGTTACAATTCAGTACCCTATCCTAAAGCTTGCTGTTAGGAGGGAATCTGCAGCTTGCAGTGAAAGCGCTTCCAGAGGGGAGTCTAATGAGGGCAAAGATTTGATGGTAGCAGCTTCCCTGCGGGAGATAGTCTCTTTGCCAAAATCGCATTATTAGGCGAAAGTAAGTTACAATTCAGTACCCTATCCTAAAGCTTGCTGTTAGGAGGGAATCTGCAGCTTGCAGTGAAAGCGCTTCCAGACGGGAGTCTAATGAGGGCAAACATTTGATGGTAGCAGCTTCCCTGCGGGAGATAGTCTCTTTGCCACAATCGCATTATTAGGCGAAAGTAAGTTACAATTCAGTACCCTATCCTAAAGCTTGCTGTTAGGAGGGAATCTGCAGCTTGCAGTGAAAGCGCTTCCAGAGGGGAGTCTAATGATGGCAAAGATTTGATGGTAGCAGCTTCCCTGCGGGAGATACTCTCTTTGCCAAAATCACATTATTAGGCGAAAGTAAGTTACAATTCAGTATCCTATCCTAAAGCTTGCTGCTAGGAGGGAATCTGCAGCTTGCAGTGAAAGCGCTTCCAGAAGGGAGTCTAATGAGGGCAAACATTTGATGGTAGCAGCTTCCCTGCGGGAGATAGTCTCTTTGCCAAAATCGCATTATTAGGCGAAAGTAAGTTACAATTCAGTACCCTATCCTAAAGCTTGCTGTTAGGAGGGAATCTGCAGCTTGCAGTGAAAGCGCTTCCAGAGGGGAGTCTAATGAGGGCAAATATTTGATGGTAGCAGCTTCCCTGCGGGAGATAGTCTCATTGCCAAAATCGCATTATTAGGCGAAAGTAAGTTACAATTCAGTACCCTATCCTAAAGCTTGCTGTTAGGAGGGAATCTGCAGCTTGCAGTGAAAGCGCTTCCAGAGGGGAGTCTAATGAGGGCAAACATTTGATGGTAGCAGCTTCCCTGCGGGAGATACTCTCTTTGCCAAAATGGCATTATTATGCGAAAGTAAGTTACAATTCAGTACCCTATCCTAAAGCTTGCTGTTAGGAGGGAATCTGCAGCTTGCAGTGAAAGCGCTTCCAGAGGGGAGTCTAATGAGGGCAAACATTTGATGGTAGCAGCTTCCCTGCGGGAGATAGTCTCTTTGCCAAAATCGCATTATTAGGCGAAAGTAAGTTACAATTCAGTACCCTATCCTAAAGCTTGCTGTTAGGAGGGAATCTGCAGCTTGCAGTGAAAGCGCTTCCAGAGGGGAGTCTAATGAGGGCGAATATTTGATGGTAGCAGCTTCCCTGCGGGAGATACTCTCATTGCCATAATCGCCTTATGAGGCGAAAGTAAGTTACAATTCAGTACCCTATCCTAAAGCTTGCTGTTAGGAGGGAATCTGCAGCTTGCAGTGAAAGCGCTTCCAGACGGGAGTCTAATGAGGGCAAACATTTGCTGGTAGCAGCTTTTCTGAGGGAGATACTCTCTTTGCCAAAATCGCATTATTAGGCGAAAGTAAGTTACAATTCAGTACCCTATCCTAAAGCTTGCTGTTAGGAGGGAATCTGCAGCTTGCAGTGAAAGTGCTTCCAGAGGGGAGTCTAAGGAGGGCAAACATTTGATGGTAGCAGCTTCCCTGCGGGAGATAGTCTCTTTGCCAAAATCGCATTATTAGGCGAAAGTAAGATACAATTCAGTACCCTATCCTAAAGCTTGCTGTTAGGAGGGAATCTGCACCTTGCAGTGAAAGCGCTTCCAGAGGGGAGTCTAATGAGGGCAAACATTTGATGGTAGCAGCTTCCCAGCGGGAGATAGTCTCTTTGCCAAAATCGCATTATTAGGCGAAAGTAAGTTACAATTCAGTACCCTATCCTAAAGCTTGCTGTTAGGAGGGAATCTGCAGCTTGCAGTGAAAGCGCTTCCAGAGGGGAGTCTAATGAGGGCAAACATTTGATGGTAGCAGCTTCCCTGCGGGAGATAGTCTCTTTGCCAAAATCGCATTATTAGGCGAAAGTAAGTTACAATTCAGTACCCTATCCTAAAGCTTGCTGTTAGGAGGGAATCTGCAGCTTGCAGTGAAAGCGCTTCCAGAGGGGAGTCTAATGAGGGCAAACATTTGATGGTAGCAGCTTCCCTGCGGGAGATAGTCTCTTTGCCAAAATCGCATTATTAGGCGAAAGTAAGTTACAATTCAGTACCCTATCCTAAAGCTTGCTGTTAGGAGGGAATCTGCAGCTTGCAGTGAAAGCGCTTCCAGAGGGGAGTCTAATGAGGGCAAACATTTGATGGTAGCAGCTTCCCTGCGGGAGATACTCTCATTGCCATAATCGCCTTATTAGGCGAAAGTAAGTTACAATTCAGTACCCTATCCTAAAGCTTGCTGTTAGGAGGGAATCTGCAGCTTGCAGTGAAAGCGCTTCCAGAGGGGAGTCTAACGAGGGCAAACATTTGCTGGTAGCAGCTTCCCTGCGGGAGATACTCTCTTTGCCAAAATCGCATTATTAGGCGAAAGTAAGTTACAATTCAGTACCCTATCCTAAAGCTTGCTGTTAGGAGGGAATCTGCAGCTTGCAGTGAAAGCGCTTCCAGAGGGGAGTCTAAGGAGGGCAAAGATTTGATGGTAGCAGCTTCCCTGCGGGAGATAATCTCTTTGCCAAAATCGCATTATTAGGCGAAAGTAAGTTACAATTCAGTACCCTATCCTAAAGCTTGCTGTTAGGAGGGAATCTGCAGCTTGCAGTGAAAGCGCTTCCAGACGGGAGTCTAATGAGGGCAAAGATTTGATGGTAGCAGCTTCCCTGCGGGAGATACTCTCTTTGCCAAAATCGCTTTATTAGGCAAAAGTAAGTTACAATTCAGTACCCTATCCTAAAGCTTGCTGTTAGGAGGGAATCTGCCGCTTGCAGTGAAAGCGCTTCCAGAGGGGAGTCTATCGAGGGCAAACATTTGATGGTAGCAGCTTCCCTGCGGGAGATATTCTTTTTGCCAAAATCGCATTATTAGCCGCAGTTAAGTTACAATTCAGTACCCTATCCTAAAGCTTGCTGTTAGGAGGGAATCTGCAGCTTGCAGTGAAAGCGCTTCCAGAGGGGAGTCTAATGAGGGCAAACATTTGATGGTAGCAGCTTCCCTGCGGGAGATACTCTCTTTGCCAAAATCGCATTATTAGGCGAAAGTAAGTTACAATTCAGTACCCTATCCTAAAGCTTGCTGTTAGGAGGGAATCTGCAGCTTGCAGTGAAAGCGCTTCCAGAGGGGAGTCTAATGAGGGCCAAGATTTGATGGTAGCAGCTTCCCTGCGGGAGATACTCTCTTTGCCAAAATCGCATTATTAGGCGAAAGTAAGTTACAATTCAGTACCCTATCCTAAAGCTTGCTGTTAGGAGGGAATCTGCAGCTTGCAGTGAAAGCGCTTCCAGAGGGGAGTCTAATGAGGGCAAACATTTGATGGTAGCAGCTTCCCTGCGGGAGATACTCTCATTGCCAAAATCGCATTATTAGGCGAAAGTAAGTTACAATTCAGTACCCTATCCTAAAGCTTGCTGTTAGGAGGGAATCTGCAGCTTGCAGTGAAAGCGCTTCCAGAGGGGAGTCTAATGAGGGCAAATATTTGATGGTAGCAGCTTCCCTGCGGGAGATACTCTCATTGCCATAATCGCCTTATGAGGCGAAAGTAAGTTACAATTCAGTACCCTATCCTAAAGCTTGCTGTTAGGAGGGAATCTGCAGCTTGCAGTGAAAGCGCTTCCAGAGGGGAGTCTAATGAGGGCAAACATTTGCTGGTAGCAGCTTTTCTGAGGGAGATACTCTCTTTGCCAAAATCGCATTATTAGGCGAAAGTAAGTTACAATTCAGTACCCTATCCTAAAGCTTGCTGTTAGGAGGGAATCTGCAGCTTGCAGTGAAAGCGCTTCCAGAGGGGAGTCTAAGGAGGGCAAAGATTTGATGGTAGCAGCTTCCCTGCGGGAGATAGTCTCTTTGCCAAAATCGCATTATTAGGCGAAAGTAAGATACAATTCAGTACCCTATCCTAAAGCTTGCTGTTAGGAGGGAATCTGCAGCTTGCAGTGAAAGCGCTTCCAGAGGGGAGTCTAACGAGGGGAAAGATTTGATGGTAGCAGCTTCCCGGCGGGAGATAGTCTCTTTGCCAAAATCGCATTATTAGGCGAAAGTAAGTTACAATTCAGTACCCTATCCTAAAGCTTGCTGTTAGGAGGGAATCTGCAGCTTGCAGTGAAAGCGCTTCCAGAGGGGAGTCTAATGAGGGCAAACATTTGATGGTAGCAGCTTCCCTGCGGGAGATACTCTCTTTGCCAAAATCGCATTATTAGGCGAAAGTAAGTTACAATTCAGTACCCTATCCTAAAGCTTGCTGTTAGGAGGGAATCTGCAGCTTGCAGTGAAAGCGCTTCCAGAGGGGAGTCTAATGAGGGCAAACATTTGATGGTAGCAGCTTCCCTGCGGGAGATAGTCTCTTTGCCAAAATCGCATTATTAGGCGAAAGTAAGTTACAATTCAGTACCCTATCCTAAAGCTTGCTGTTAGGAGGGAATCTGCAGCTTGCAGTGAAAGCGCTTCCAGAGGGGAGTCTAATGAGGGCAAACATTTGCTGGTAGCAGCTTCCCTGCGGGAGATACTCTCATTGCCGAAATCGCATTATTAGGCGACAGTAATTTACAATTCAGTACCCTATCCTAAAGCTTGCTGTTAGGAGGGAATCTGCAGCTTGCAGTGAAAGCGCTTCCAGAGGGGAGTCTAATGAGGGCAAAGATTTGATGGTAGCAGCTTCCCTGCGGGAGATAGTCTCTTTGCCAAAATCGCATTATTAGGCGAAAGTAAGTTACAATTCAGTACCCTATCCTAAAGCTTGCTGTTAAGAGGGAATCTGCAGCTTGCAGTGAAAGCGCTTCCAGAGGGGAGTCTAATGAGGGCAAACATTTGATGGTAGCAGCTTCCCTGCGGGAGATACTCTCTTTGCCAAAATCGCATTATTAGGCGAAAGTAAGTTACAATTCAGTACCCTATCCTAAAGCTTGCTGTTAGGAGGGAATCTGCAGCTTGCAGTGAAAGCGCTTCCAGAGGGGAGTCTAATGAGGGCAAACATTTGCTGATAGCAGCTTCCTTGCAGGAGATACTCTCTTTGCCAAAATCGCCTTATTAGGCGAAAGTAAGTTACAATTCAGTACCCTATCCTAAAGCTTGCTGTTAGGAGGGAATCTGCAGCTTGCAGTGAAAGCGCTTCCAGAGAGGAGTCTAACGAGGGCAAAGATTTGATGGTAGCAGCTTCCCTGCGGGAGATAGTCTCTTTGCCATAATCGCCTTAGTAGCCGCAGTTAAGTTACAATTCAGTACACTGTCCTACAGCTTGCTGTTAGGAGGGAATCTGCAGCTTGCAGTGAAAGCGCTTCCAGAGGGGAGTCTAACGAGGGCAAAGATTTGATGGTAGCAGCTTCCCTGCGGGAGATAGTCTCTTTGCCATAATCGCCTTATTAGCCGCAGTTAAGTTACAATTCAGTACACTGTCCTACAGCTTGCTGTTAGGAGGGAATCTGCAGCTTGCAGTGAAAGCGCTTCCAGAGGGGAGTCTAATGAGGGCAAAGATTTGATGGTAGCAGCTTCCCTGCGGGAGATAGTCTCTTTGCCAAAATCGCATTATTAGGCGAAAGTAAGTTACAATTCAGTACCCTATCCTAAAGCTTGCTGTTAGGAGGGAATCTGCAGCTTGCAGTGAAAGCGCTTCCAGAGGGGAGTCTAATGAGGGCAAACATTTGATGGTAGCAGCTTCCCTGCGGGAGATACTCTCTTTGCCAAAATCGCATTATTAGGCGAAAGTAAGTTACAATTCAGTACCCTATCCTAAAGCTTGCTGTTAGGAGGGAATCTGCAGCTTGCAGTGAAAGCGCTTCCAGAGGGTAGTCTAACGAGGGCAAACATTTGCTGGTAGCAGCTTTTCTGAGGGAGATACTCTCTTTGCCAAAATCGCATTATTAGGCGAAAGTAAGTTACAATTCAGTACCCTATCCTAAAGCTTGCTGTTAGGAGGGAATCTGCAGCTTGCAGTGAAAGCGCTTCCAGAGGGGAGTCTAATGAGGGCAAAGATTTGATGGTAGCAGCTTCCCTGCGGGAGATAGTCTCTTTGCCAAAATCGCCTTATTAGGCGACAGTAAGTTACAATTCAGTACCCTATCCTAAAGCTTGCTGTTAGGAGGGAATCTGCAGCTTGCAGTGAAAGCGCTTCCAGAGGGGAGTCTAATGAGGGCAAACATTTGATGGTAGCAGCTTCCCTGCGGGAGATACTCTCATTGCCGAAATCGCATTATTAGGCGACAGTAATTTACAATTCAGTACCCTATCCTAAAGCTTGCTGTTAGGAGGGAATCTGCAGCTTGCAGTGAAATCGCTTGCAGAGGGGAGTCTTATGAGGGCAAAGATTTGATGGTAGCAGCTTCCCTGCGGGAGATAGTCTCTTTGCCAAAATCGCATTATTAGGCGAAAGTAAGTTACAATTCAGTACCCTATCCTAAAGCTTGCTGTTAAGAGGGAATCTGCAGCTTGCAGTGAAAGCGCTTCCAGAGGGGAGTCTAATGAGGGCAAACATTTGATGGTAGCAGCTTCCCTGCGGGAGATACTCTCTTTTTCAAAATCGCATTATTAGGCGAAAGTAAGTTACAATTCAGTACCCTATCCTAAAGCTTGCTGTTAGGAGGGAATCTGCAGCTTGCAGTGAAAGCGCTTCCAGAGGGGAGTCTAATGAGGGCAAACATTTGCTGGTAGCAGCTTCCTTGCAGGAGATACTCTCTTTGCCAAAATCGCCTTATTAGGCGAAAGTAAGTTACAATTCAGTACCCTATCCTAAAGCTTGCTGTTAGGAGGGAATCTGCAGCTTGCAGTGAAAGCGCTTCCAGAGGGGAGTCTATCGAGGGCAAAGATTTGATGGTAGCAGCTTCCCTGCGGGAGATAGTCTCTTTGCCATAATCGCCTTAGTAGCCGCAGTTAAGTTACAATTCAGTACACTGTCCTACAGCTTGCTGTTAGGAGGGAATCTGCAGCTTGCAGTGAAAGCGCTTCCAGAGGGGAGTCTAACGAGGGCAAAGATTTGATGGTAGCAGCTTCCCTGCGGGAGATAGTCTCTTTGCCATAATCGCCTTAGTAGCCGCAGTTAAGTTACAATTCAGTACACTGTCCTACAGCTTGCTGTTAGGAGGGAATCTGCAGCTTGCAGTGAAAGCGCTTCCAGAGGGGAGTCTAATGAGGGCAAACATTTGATGGTAGCAGCTTCCCTGCGGGAGATAGTCTCTTTGCCAAAATCGCATTATTAGGCGAAAGTAAGTTACAATTCAGTACCCTATCCTAAAGCTTGCTGTTAGGAGGGAATCTGCAGCTTGCAGTGAAAGCGCTTCCAGAGGGGAGTCTAATGAGGGCAAACATTTGCTGGTAGCAGCTTCCTTGCAGGAGATACTCTCTTTGCCAAAATCGCCTTATTAGGCGAAAGTAAGTTACAATTCAGTACCCTATCCTAAAGCTTGCTGTTAGGAGGGAATCTGCAGCTTGCAGTGAAAGCGCTTCCAGAGGGGAGTCTAACGAGGGCAAACATTTGATGGTAGCAGCTTCCCTGCGGGAGATAGTCTCTTTGCCAAAATCGCATTATTTGGCGAAAGTAAGTTACAATTCAGTACCCTATCCTAAAGCTTGCTGTTAGGAGGGAATCTGCAGCTTGCAGTGAAAGCGCTTCCAGAGGGGAGTCTAATGAGGGCAAACATTTGATGGTAGCAGCTTCCCTGCGGGAGATAGTCTCTTTGCCAAAATCGCATTATAAGGCGAAAGTAAGTTACAATTCAGTACCCTATCCTAAAGCTTGCTGTTAGGAGGGAATCTGCAGCTTGCAGTGAAAGCGCTTCCAGAGGGGAGTCTAATGAGGGCAAACATTTGATGGTAGCAGCTTCCCTGCGGGAGATAGTCTCTTTGCCAAAATCGCATTATTAGGCGAAAGTAAGTTACAATTCAGTACCCTATCCTAAAGCTTGCTGTTAGGAGGGAATCTGCAGCTTGCAGTGAAAGCGCTTCCAGAGGGGAGTCTAATGAGGGCAAACATTTGATGGTAGCAGCTTCCCTGCGGGAGATACTCTCATTGCCATAATCGCCTTATTAGGCGAAAGTAAGTTACAATTCAGTACCCTATCCTAAAGCTTGCTGTTAGGAGGGGATCTGCAGCTTGCAGTGAAAGCGCTTCCAGACGGGAGTCTAACGAGGGCAAACATTTGCTGGTAGCAGCTTTTCTGAGGGAGATAGTCTCTTTGCCAAAATCGCATTATTAGGCGAAAGTAAGTTACAATTCAGTACCCTATCCTAAAGCTTGCTGTTAGGAGGGAATCTGCAGCTTGCAGTGAAAGCGCTTCCAGAGGGGAGTCTAACGAGGGGAAAGATTTGATGGTAGCAGCTTCCCTGCGGGAGATAGTCTCTTTGCCAAAATCGCATTATTAGGCGAAAGTAAGTTACAATTCAGTACCCTATCCTAAAGCTTGCTGTTAGGAGGGAATCTGCAGCTTGCAGTGAAAGCGCTTCCAGAGGGGAGTCTAATGAGGGCAAACATTTGATGGTAGCAGCTTCCCTGCGGGAGATAGTCTCTTTGCCAAAATCGCATTATTAGGCGAAAGTAAGTTACAATTCAGTACCCTATCCTAAAGCTTGCTGTTAGGAGGGAATCTGCAGCTTGCAGTGAAAGCGCTTCCAGAGGGGAGTCTAACGAGGGCAAACATTTGCTGGTAGCAGCTTTTCTGAGGGAGATACTCTCTTTGCCAAAATCGCATTATTAGGCGAAAGTAAGTTACAATTCAGTACCCTATCCTAAAGCTTGCTGTTAGGAGGGAATCTGCAGCTTGCAGTGAAAGCGCTTCCAGAGGGGAGTCTAATGAGGGCAAAGATTTGATGGTAGCAGCTTCCCTGCGGGAGATAGTCTCTTTGCCAAAATCGCCTTATTAGGCGACAGTAAGTTACAATTCAGTACCCTATCCTAAAGCTTGCTGTTAGGAGGGAATCTGCAGCTTGCAGTGAAAGCGCTTCCAGAGGGGAGTCTAATGAGGGCAAACATTTGATGGTAGCTGCTTCCCTGCGGGAGATACTCTCATTGCCGAAATCGCCTTATTAGGCGACAGTAAGTTACAATTCAGTACCCTATCCTAAAGCTTGCTGTTAGGAGGGAATCTGCAGCTTGCAGTGAAAGCGCTTCCAGAGGGGAGTCTAATGAGGGCAAACATTTGATGGTAGCTGCTTCCCTGCGGGAGATACTCTCATTGCCGAAATCGCATTATTAGGCGACAGTAATTTACAATTCAGTACCCTATCCTAAAGCTTGCTGTTAGGAGGGAATCTGCAGCTTGCAGTGAAATCGCTTGCAGAGGGGAGTCTTATGAGGGCAAAGATTTGATGGTAGCAGCTTCCCTGCGGGAGATAGTCTCTTTGCCAAAATCGCATTATTAGGCGAAAGTAAGTTACAATTCAGTACCCTATCCTAAAGCTTGCTGTTAAGAGGGAATCTGCAGCTTGCAGTGAAAGCGCTTCCAGAGGGGAGTCTAATGAGGGCAAACATTTGATGGTAGCAGCTTCCCTGCGGGAGATACTCTCTTTTTCAAAATCGCATTATTAGGCGAAAGTAAGTTACAATTCAGTACCCTATCCTAAAGCTTGCTGTTAGGAGGGAATCTGCAGCTTGCAGTGAAAGCGCTTCCAGAGGGGAGTCTAACGAGGGCAAAGATTTGATGGTAGCAGCTTTTCTGAGGGAGATAGTCTCTTTGCCAAAATCGGATTATTAGGCGAAAGTAAGTTACAATTCAGTACCCTATCCTAAAGCTTGCTGTTAGGAGGGAATCTGCAGCTTGCAGTGAAAGCGCTTCCAGAGGGGAGTCTAACGAGGGCAAAGATTTGATGGTAGCAGCTTTTCTGAGGGAGATAGTCTCTTTGCCATAATCGCCTTATGAGGCGAAAGTAAGTTACAATTCAGTACCCTATCCTAAAGCTTGCTGTTAGGAGGGAATCTGCAGCTTGCAGTGAAAGCGCTTCCAGACGGGAGTCTAACGAGGGGAAAGATTTGATGGTAGCAGCTTCCCAGCGGGAGATAGTCTCTTTGCCAAAATCGCATTATTAGGCGAAAGTAAGTTACAATTCAGTACCCTATCCTAAAGCTTGCTGTTAGGAGGGAATCTGCAGCTTGCAGTGAAAGCGCTTCCAGAGGGGAGTCTAATGAGGGCAAACATTTGATGGTAGCAGCTTCCCTGCGGGAGATAGTCTCTTTGCCAAAATCGCATTATTAGGCGAAAGTAAGTTACAATTCAGTACCCTATCCTAAAGCTTGCTGTTAGGAGGGAATCTGCAGCTTGCAGTGAAAGCGCTTCCAGAGGGGAGTCTAATGAGGGCAAACATTTGATGGTAGCAGCTTCCCTGCGGGAGATAGTCTCTTTGCCAAAATCGCATTATTAGGCGAAAGTAAGTTACAATTCAGTACCCTATCCTAAAGCTTGCTGTTAGGAGGGAATCTGCAGCTTGCAGTGAAAGCGCTTCCAGAGGGGAGTCTAATGAGGGCAAACATTTGATGGTAGCAGCTTCCCTGCGGGAGATAGTCTCTTTGCCAAAATCGCATTATTAGGCGAAAGTAAGTTACAATTCAGTACCCTATCCTAAAGCTTGCTGTTAGGAGGGAATCTGCAGCTTGCAGTGAAAGCGCTTCCAGAGGGGAGTCTAATGAGGGCAAACATTTGCTGGTAGCAGCTTCCCTGCGGGAGATACTCTCATTGCCGAAATCGCATTATTAGGCGACAGTAATTTACAATTCAGTACCCTATCCTAAAGCTTGCTGTTAGGAGGGAATCTGCAGCTTGCAGTGAAATCGCTTGCAGAGGGGAGTCTAATGAGGGCAAAGATTTGATGGTAGCAGCTTCCCTGCGGGAGATAGTCTCTTTGCCAAAATCGCATTATTAGGCGAAAGTAAGTTACAATTCAGTACCCTATCCTAAAGCTTGCTGTTAAGAGGGAATCTGCAGCTTGCAGTGAAAGCGCTTCCAGAGGAGAGTCTAATGAGGGCAAACATTTGATGGTAGCAGCTTCCCTGCGGGAGATACTCTCTTTTTCAAAATCGCATTATTAGGCGAAAGTAAGTTACAATTCAGTACCCTATCCTAAAGCTTGCTGTTAGGAGGGAATCTGCAGCTTGCAGTGAAAGCGCTTCCAGAGGGGAGTCTAATGAGGGCAAACATTTGCTGGTAGCAGCTTCCTTGCAGGAGATACTCTCTTTGCCAAAATCGCCTTATTAGGCGAAAGTAAGTTACAATTCAGTACCCTATCCTAAAGCTTGCTGTTAGGAGGGAATCTGCAGCTTGCAGTGAAAGCGCTTCCAGAGAGGAGTCTATCGAGGGCAAAGATTTGATGGTAGCAGCTTCCCTGCGGGAGATAGTCTCTTTGCCATAATCGCCTTAGTAGCCGCAGTTAAGTTACAATTCAGTACACTGTCCTACAGCTTGCTGTTAGGAGGGAATCTGCAGCTTGCAGTGAAAGCGCTTCCAGAGGGGAGTCTAACGAGGGCAAAGATTTGATGGTAGCAGCTTCCCTGCGGGAGATAGTCTCTTTGCCATAATCGCCTTTGTAGCCGCAGTTATGTTACAATTCAGTACACTGTCCTACAGCTTGCTGTTAGGAGGGAATCTGCAGCTTGCAGTGAAAGCGCTTCCAGAGGGGAGTCTAATGAGGGCAAAGATTTGATGGTAGCAGCTTCCCTGCGGGAGATAGTCTCTTTGCCAAAATCGCATTATTAGGCGAAAGTAAGTTACAATTCAGTACCCTATCCTAAAGCTTGCTGTTAGGAGGGAATCTGCAGCTTGCAGTGAAAGCGCTTCCAGAGGGGAGTCTAATGAGGGCAAACATTTGATGGTAGCAGCTTCCCTGCGGGAGATACTCTCATTGCCATAATCGCCTTATTAGGCGACAGTAATTTACAATTCAGTACCCTATCCTAAAGCTTGCTGTTAGGAGGGAATCTGCAGCTTGCAGTGAAAGCGCTTCCAGAGGGGAGTCTAATGAGGGCAAACATTTGCTGGTAGCAGCTTCCTTGCAGGAGATACTCTCTTTGCCAATATCGCCTTATTAGGCGAAAGTAAGTTACAATTCAGTACCCTATCCTAAAGCTTGCTGTTAGGAGGGAATCTGCAGCTTGCAGTGAAAGCGCTTCCAGAGGGGAGTCTAATGAGGGCAAAGATTTGATGGTAGCAGCTTCCCTGCGGGAGATACTCTCTTTGCCAAAATCGCATTATTAGGCGAAAGTAAGTTACAATTCAGTACCCTATCCTAAAGCTTGCTGTTAGGAGGGAATCTGCAGCTTGCAGTGAAAGCGCTTCCAGAGGGGAGTCTAATGAGGGCAAAGATTTGATGGTAGCAGCTTCCCTGCGGGAGATAATCTCTTTGCCAAAATCGCCTTATTAGGCGACAGTAAGTTACAATTCAGTACCCTATCCTAAAGCTTGCTGTTAGGAGGGAATCTGCAGCTTGCAGTGAAAGCGCTTCCAGAGGGGAGTCTAATGAGGGCAAACATTTGCTGGTAGCAGCTTCCTTGCAGGAGATACTCTCTTTGCCAAAATCGCCTTATTAGGCGAAAGTAAGTTACAATTCAGTACCCTATCCTAAAGCTTGCTGTTAGGAGGGAATCTGCAGCTTGCAGTGAAAGCGCTTCCAGAGGGGAGTCTAAGGAGGGCAAAGATTTGATGGTAGCAGCTTCCCTGCGGGAGATAGTCTCTTTGCCAAAATCGCATTATTAGGCGAAAGTAAGTTACAATTCAGTACCCTATCCTAAAGCTTGCTGTTAGGAGGGAATCTGCAGCTTGCAGTGAAAGCGCTTCCAGAGGGGAGTCTAATGAGGGCAAACATTTGATGGTAGCAGCTTCCCTGCGGGAGATAGTCTCTTTGCCAAAATCGCATTATAAGGCGAAAGTAAGTTACAATTCAGTACCCTATCCTAAAGCTTGCTGTTAGGAGGGAATCTGCAGCTTGCAGTGAAAGCGCTTCCAGAGGGGAGTCTAATGAGGGCAAACATTTGATGGTAGCAGCTTCCCTGCGGGAGATACTCTCTTTGCCAAAATGGCATTATTAGGCGAAAGTAAGTTACAATTCAGTACCCTATCCTAAAGCTTGCTGTTAGGAGGGAATCTGCAGCTTGCAGTGAAAGCGCTTCCAGAGGGGAGTCTAATGAGGGCAAACATTTGATGGTAGCAGCTTCCCTGCGGGAGATACTCTCATTGCCATAATCGCCTTATTAGGCGAAAGTAAGTTACAATTCAGTACCCTATCCTAAAGCTTGCTGTTAGGAGGGGATCTGCAGCTTGCAGTGAAAGCGCTTCCAGACGGGAGTCTAACGAGGGCAAACATTTGCTGGTAGCAGCTTTTCTGAGGGAGATAGTCTCTTTGCCAAAATCGCATTATTAGGCGAAAGTAAGTTACAATTCAGTACCCTATCCTAAAGCTTGCTGTTAGGAGGGAATCTGCAGCTTGCAGTGAAAGCGCTTCCAGAGGGGAGTCTAATGAGGGGAAAGATTTGATGGTAGCAGCTTCCCTGCGGGAGATAGTCTCTTTGCCAAAATCGCATTATTAGGCGAAAGTAAGTTACAATTCAGTACCCTATCCTAAAGCTTGCTGTTAGGAGGGAATCTGCAGCTTGCAGTGAAAGCGCTTCCAAAGGGGAGTCTAATGAGGGCAAACATTTGATGGTAGCAGCTTCCCTGCGGGAGATAGTCTCTTTGCCATAATCGCCTTAGTAGCCGCAGTTAAGTTACAATTCAGTACCCTATCCTAAAGCTTGCTGTTAGGAGGGAATCTGCAGCTTGCAGTTAACGCGCTTCCAGAGGGGAGTCTAATGAGGGCAAACATTTGATGGTAGCAGCTTCCCTGCGGGAGATAGTCTCTTTGCCAAAATCGCATTATTAGGCGAAAGTAAGTTACAATTCAGTACCCTATCCTAAAGCTTGCTGTTAGGAGGGAATCTGCAGCTTGCAGTGAAAGCGCTTCCAGAGGGGAGTCTAACGAGGGCAAACATTTGATGGTAGCAGCTTTTCTGAGGGAGATACTCTCTTTGCCAAAATCGCATTATTATGCGAAAGTAAGTTACAATTCAGTACCCTATCCTAAAGCTTGCTGTTAGGAGGGAATCTGCAGCTTGCAGTGAAAGCGCTTCCAGAGGGGAGTCTAATGAGGGCAAAGATTTGATGGTAGCAGCTTCCCTGCGGGAGATAGTCTCTTTGCCAAAATCGCCTTATTAGGCGACAGTAAGTTACAATTCAGTACCCTATCCTAAAGCTTGCTGTTAGGAGGGAATCTGCAGCTTGCAGTGAAAGCGGTTCCAGAGGGGAGTCTAATGAGGGCAAACATTTGATGGTAGCTGCTTCCCTGCGGGAGATACTCTCATTGCCGAAATCGCATTATTAGGCGACAGTAATTTACAATTCAGTACCCTATCCTAAAGCTTGCTGTTAGGAGGGAATCTGCAGCTTGCAGTGAAATCGCTTGCAGAGGGGAGTCTTATGAGGGCAAAGATTTGATGGTAGCAGCTTCCCTGCGGGAGATAGTCTCTTTGCCAAAATCGCATTATTAGGCGAAAGTAAGTTACAATTCAGTACCCTATCCTAAAGCTTGCTGTTAAGAGGGAATCTGCAGCTTGCAGTGAAAGCGCTTCCAGAGGGGAGTCTAATGAGGGCAAACATTTGATGGTAGCAGCTTCCCTGCGGGAGATACTCTCTTTTTCAAAATCGCATTATTAGGCGAAAGTAAGTTACAATTCAGTACCCTATCCTAAAGCTTGCTGTTAGGAGGGAATCTGCAGCTTGCAGTGAAAGCGCTTCCAGAGGGGAGTCTAACGAGGGCAAAGATTTGATGGTAGCAGCTTTTCTGAGGGAGATAGTCTCTTTGCCAAAATCGGATTATTAGGCGAAAGTAAGTTACAATTCAGTACCCTATCCTAAAGCTTGCTGTTAGGAGGGAATCTGCAGCTTGCAGTGAAAGCGCTTCCAGAGGGGAGTCTAACGAGGGCAAAGATTTGATGGTAGCAGCTTTTCTGAGGGAGATAGTCTCTTTGCCATAATCGCCTTATGAGGCGAAAGTAAGTTACAATTCAGTACCCTATCCTAAAGCTTGCTGTTAGGAGGGAATCTGCAGCTTGCAGTGAAAGCGCTTCCAGAGGGGAGTCTAACGAGGGGAAAGATTTGATGGTAGCAGCTTCCCAGCGGGAGATAGTCTCTTTGCCAAAATCGCATTATTAGGCGAAAGTAAGTTACAATTCAGTACCCTATCCTAAAGCTTGCTGTTAGGAGGGAATGTGCAGCTTGCAGTGAAAGCGCTTCCAGAGGGGAGTCTAATGAGGGCAAACATTTGATGGTAGCAGCTTCCCTGCGGGAGATAGTCTCTTTGCCAAAATCGCATTATTAGGCGAAAGTAAGTTACAATTCAGTACCCTATCCTAAAGCTTGCTGTTAGGAGGGAATCTGCAGCTTGCAGTGAAAGCGCTTCCAGAGGGGAGTCTAATGAGGGCAAACATTTGATGGTAGCAGCTTCCCTGCGGGAGATAGTCTCTTTGCCAAAATCGCATTATTAGGCGAAAGTAAGTTACAATTCAGTACCCTATCCTAAAGCTTGCTGTTAGGAGGGAATCTGCAGCTTGCAGTGAAAGCGCTTCCAGAGGGGAGTCTAATGAGGGCAAACATTTGATGGTAGCAGCTTCCCTGCGGGAGATAGTCTCTTTGCCAAAATCGCATTATTAGGCGAAAGTAAGTTACAATTCAGTACCCTATCCTAAAGCTTGCTGTTAGGAGGGAATCTGCAGCTTGCAGTGAAAGCGCTTCCAGAGGGGAGTCTAATGAGGGCAAACATTTGCTGGTAGCAGCTTCCTTGCAGGAGATACTCTCTTTGCCAAAATCGCCTTATTAGGCGAAAGTAAGTTACAATTCAGTACCCTATCCTAAAGCTTGCTGTTAGGAGGGAATCTGCAGCTTGCAGTGAAAGCGCTTCCAGAGAGGAGTCTATCGAGGGCAAAGATTTGATGGTAGCAGCTTCCCTGCGGGAGATAGTCTCTTTGCCATAATCGCCTTAGTAGCCGCAGTTAAGTTACAATTCAGTACACTGTCCTACAGCTTGCTGTTAGGAGGGAATCTGCAGCTTGCAGTGAAAGCGCTTCCAGAGGGGAGTCTAACGAGGGCAAAGATTTGATGGTAGCAGCTTCCCTGCGGGAGATAGTCTCTTTGCCATAATCGCCTTTGTAGCCGCAGTTATGTTACAATTCAGTACACTGTCCTACAGCTTGCTGTTAGGAGGGAATCTGCAGCTTGCAGTGAAAGCGCTTCCAGAGGGGAGTCTAATGAGGGCAAAGATTTGATGGTAGCAGCTTCCCTGCGGGAGATAGTCTCTTTGCCAAAATCGCATTATTAGGCGAAAGTAAGTTACAATTCAGTACCCTATCCTAAAGCTTGCTGTTAGGAGGGAATCTGCAGCTTGCAGTGAAAGCGCTTCCAGAGGGGAGTCTAATGAGGGCAAACATTTGATGGTAGCAGCTTCCCTGCGGGAGATACTCTCATTGCCATAATCGCCTTATTAGGCGACAGTAATTTACAATTCAGTACCCTATCCTAAAGCTTGCTGTTAGGAGGGAATCTGCAGCTTGCAGTGAAAGCGCTTCCAGAGGGGAGTCTAATGAGGGCAAACATTTGCTGGTAGCAGCTTCCTTGCAGGAGATACTCTCTTTGCCAATATCGCCTTATTAGGCGAAAGTAAGTTACAATTCAGTACCCTATCCTAAAGCTTGCTGTTAGGAGGGAATCTGCAGCTTGCAGTGAAAGCGCTTCCAGAGGGGAGTCTAATGAGGGCAAAGATTTGATGGTAGCAGCTTCCCTGCGGGAGATACTCTCTTTGCCAAAATCGCATTATTAGGCGAAAGTAAGTTACAATTCAGTACCCTATCCTAAAGCTTGCTGTTAGGAGGGAATCTGCAGCTTGCAGTGAAAGCGCTTCCAGAGGGGAGTCTAATGAGGGCAAAGATTTGATGGTAGCAGCTTCCCTGCGGGAGATAATCTCTTTGCCAAAATCGCCTTATTAGGCGACAGTAAGTTACAATTCAGTACCCTATCCTAAAGCTTGCTGTTAGGAGGGAATCTGCAGCTTGCAGTGAAAGCGCTTCCAGAGGGGAGTCTAATGAGGGCAAACATTTGCTGGTAGCAGCTTCCTTGCAGGAGATACTCTCTTTGCCAAAATCGCCTTATTAGGCGAAAGTAAGTTACAATTCAGTACCCTATCCTAAAGCTTGCTGTTAGGAGGGAATCTGCAGCTTGCAGTGAAAGCGCTTCCAGAGGGGAGTCTAAGGAGGGCAAAGATTTGATGGTAGCAGCTTCCCTGCGGGAGATAGTCTCTTTGCCAAAATCGCATTATTAGGCGAAAGTAAGTTACAATTCAGTACCCTATCCTAAAGCTTGCTGTTAGGAGGGAATCTGCAGCTTGCAGTGAAAGCGCTTCCAGAGGGGAGTCTAATGAGGGCAAACATTTGATGGTAGCAGCTTCCCTGCGGGAGATAGTCTCTTTGCCAAAATCGCATTATAAGGCGAAAGTAAGTTACAATTCAGTACCCTATCCTAAAGCTTGCTGTTAGGAGGGAATCTGCAGCTTGCAGTGAAAGCGCTTCCAGAGGGGAGTCTAATGAGGGCAAACATTTGATGGTAGCAGCTTCCCTGCGGGAGATACTCTCTTTGCCAAAATCGCATTATTAGGCGAAAGTAAGTTACAATTCAGTACCCTATCCTAAAGCTTGCTGTTAGGAGGGAATCTGCAGCTTGCAGTGAAAGCGCTTCCAGAGGGGAGTCTAATGAGGGCAAACATTTGATGGTAGCAGCTTCCCTGCGGGAGATACTCTCATTGCCATAATCGCCTTATTAGGCGAAAGTAAGTTACAATTCAGTACCCTATCCTAAAGCTTGCTGTTAGGAGGGGATCTGCAGCTTGCAGTGAAAGCGCTTCCAGACGGGAGTCTAACGAGGGCAAACATTTGCTGGTAGCAGCTTTTCTGAGGGAGATAGTCTCTTTGCCAAAATCGCATTATTAGGCGAAAGTAAGTTACAATTCAGTACCCTATCCTAAAGCTTGCTGTTAGGAGGGAATCTGCAGCTTGCAGTGAAAGCGCTTCCAGAGGGGAGTCTAACGAGGGGAAAGATTTGATGGTAGCAGCTTCCCTGCGGGAGATAGTCTCTTTGCCAAAATCGCATTATTAGGCGAAAGTAAGTTACAATTCAGTACCCTATCCTAAAGCTTGCTGTTAGGAGGGAATCTGCAGCTTGCAGTGAAAGCGCTTCCAAAGGGGAGTCTAATGAGGGCAAACATTTGATGGTAGCAGCTTCCCTGCGGGAGATAGTCTCTTTGCCATAATCGCCTTAGTAGCCGCAGTTAAGTTACAATTCAGTACCCTATCCTAAAGCTTGCTGTTAGGAGGGAATCTGCAGCTTGCAGTTAACGCGCTTCCAGAGGGAAGTCTAATGAGGGCAAACATTTGATGGTAGCAGCTTCCCTGCGGGAGATAGTCTCTTTGCCAAAATCGCATTATTAGGCGAAAGTAAGTTACAATTCAGTACCCTATCCTAAAGCTTGCTGTTAGGAGGGAATCTGCAGCTTGCAGTGAAAGCGCTTCCAGAGGGGAGTCTAACGAGGGCAAACATTTGCTGGTAGCAGCTTTTCTGAGGGAGATACTCTCTTTGCCAAAATCGCATTATTAGGCGAAAGTAAGTTACAATTCAGTACCCTATCCTAAAGCTTGCTGTTAGGAGGGAATCTGCAGCTTGCAGTGAAAGCGCTTCCAGAGGGGAGTCTAAGGAGGGCAAAGATTTGATGGTAGCAGCTTCCCTGCGGGAGATAATCTCTTTGCCAAAATCGCCTTATTAGGCGACAGTAAGTTACAATTCAGTACCCTATCCTAAAGCTTGCTGTTAGGAGGGAATCTGCAGCTTGCAGTGAAAGCGCTTCCAGAGGGGAGTCTAATGAGGGCAAACATTTGATGGTAGCAGCTTCCCTGCGGGAGATAGTCTCTTTGCCAAAATCGCATTATTAGGCGAAAGTAAGTTACAATTCAGTACCCTATCCTAAAGCTTGCTGTTAGGAGGGAATCTGCAGCTTGCAGTGAAAGCGCTTGCAGAGGGGAGTCTAATGAGGGCAAACATTTGATGGTAGCAGCTTCCCTGCGGGAGATACTCTCTTTGCCAAAATCGCTTTATTAGGCAAAAGTAAGTTACAATTCAGTACCCTATCCTAAAGCTTGCTGTTAGGAGGGAATCTGCAGCTTGCAGTGAAAGCGCTTCCAGAGGGGAGTCTATCGAGGGCAAAGATTTGATGGTAGCAGCTTCCCTGCGGGAGATAGTCTCTTTGCCAAAATCGGATTATTAGGCGAAAGTAAGTTACAATTCAGTACCCTATCCTAAAGCTTGCTGTTAGGAGGGAATCTGCAGCTTGCAGTGAAAGCGCTTCCAGAGGGGAGTCTAATGAGGGCAAACATTTGATGGTAGCAGCTTCCCTGCGGGAGATACTCTCTTTGCCAAAATCGCTTTATTAGGCAAAAGTAAGTTACAATTCAGTACCCTATCCTAAAGCTTGCTGTTAGGAGGGAATCTGCAGCTTGCAGTGAAAGCGCTTCCAGAGGGGAGTCTAACGAGGGCAAAGATTTGATGGTAGCAGCTTTTCTGAGGGAGATAGTCTCTTTGCCAAAATCGGATTATTAGGCGAAAGTAAGTTACAATTCAGTACCCTATCCTAAAGCTTGCTGTTAGGAGGGAATCTGCAGCTTGCAGTGAAAGCGCTTCCAGAGGGGAGTCTAACGAGGGCAAAGATTTGATGGTAGCAGCTTCCCTGCGGGAGATAGTCTCTTTGCCATAATCGCCTTATGAGGCGAAAGTAAGTTACAATTCAGTACCCTATCCTAAAGCTTGCTGTTAGGAGGGAATCTGCAGCTTGCAGTGAAAGCGCTTCCAGAGGGGAGTCTAATGAGGGCAAACATTTGATGGTAGCAGCTTCCCTGCGGGAGATAGTCTCTTTCCCAAAATCGCATTATTAGGCGAAAGTAAGTTACAATTCAGTACCCTATCCTAAAGCTTGCTGTTAGGAGGGAATCTGCAGCTTGCAGTGAAAGCGCTTCCAGAGGGGAGTCTAATGAGGGCAAACATTTGATGGTAGCAGCTTCCCAGCGGGAGATAGTCTCTTTGCCAAAATCGCATTATTAGGCGAAAGTAAGTTACAATTCAGTACCCTATCCTAAAGCTTGCTGTTAGGAGGGAATCTGCAGCTTGCAGTGAAAGCGCTTCCAGAGGGGAGTCTAATGAGGGCAAACATTTGCTGGTAGCAGCTTCCCTGCGGGAGATACTCTCATTGCCGAAATCGCATTATTAGGCGACAGTAATTTACAATTCAGTACCCTATCCTAAAGCTTGCTGTTAGGAGGGAATCTGCAGCTTGCAGTGAAATCGCTTGCAGAGGGGAGTCTAATGAGGGCAAAGATTTGATGGTAGCAGCTTCCCTGCGGGAGATAGTCTCTTTGCCAAAATCGCATTATTAGGCGAAAGTAAGTTACAATTCAGTACCCTATCCTAAAGCTTGCTGTTAAGAGGGAATCTGCAGCTTGCAGTGAAAGCGCTTCCAGAGGGGAGTCTAATGAGGGCAAACATTTGATGGTAGCAGCTTCCCTGCGGGAGATACTCTCTTTTTCAAAATCGCATTATTAGGCGAAAGTAAGTTACAATTCAGTACCCTATCCTAAAGCTTGCTGTTAGGAGGGAATCTGCAGCTTGCAGTGAAAGCGCTTCCAGAGGGGAGTCTAATGAGGGCAAACATTTGATGGTAGCAGCTTCCTTGCAGGAGATACTCTCTTTGCCAAAATCGCCTTATTAGGCGAAAGTAAGTTACAATTCAGTACCCTATCCTAAAGCTTGCTGTTAGGAGGGAATCTGCAGCTTGCAGTGAAAGCGCTTCCAGAGAGGAGTCTATCGAGGGCAAAGATTTGATGGTAGCAGCTTCCCTGCGGGAGATAGTCTCTTTGCCATAATCGCCTTAGTAGCCGCAGTTAAGTTACAATTCAGTACACTGTCCTACAGCTTGCTGTTAGGAGGGAATCTGCAGCTTGCAGTGAAAGCGCTTCCAGAGGGGAGTCTAACGAGGGCAAAGATTTGATGGTAGCAGCTTCCCTGCGGGAGATAGTCTCTTTGCCAAAATCGCCTTAGTAGCCGCAGTTAAGTTACAATTCAGTACACTGTCCTACAGCTTGCTGTTAGGAGGGAATCTGCAGCTTGCAGTGAAAGCGCTTCCAGAGGGGAGTCTAATGAGGGCAAACATTTGATGGTAGCAGCTTCCCTGCGGGAGATACTCTCATTGCCATAATCGCCTTATTAGGCGACAGTAATTTACAATTCAGTACCCTATCCTAAAGCTTGCTGTTAGGAGGGAATCTGCAGCTTGCAGTGAAAGCGCTTCCAGAGGGGAGTCTAACGAGGGCAAACATTTGCTGGTAGCAGCTTTTCTGAGGGAGATACTCTCTTTGCCAAAATCGCATTATTATGCGAAAGTAAGTTACAATTCAGTACCCTATCCTAAAGCTTGCTGTTAGGAGGGAATCTGCAGCTTGCAGTGAAAGCGCTTCCAGAAGGGAGTCTAACGAGGGCAAACATTTGATGGTAGCAGCTTCCCTGCTGGAGATAGTCTCTTTGCCAAAATGGCATTATTAGGCGAAAGTAAGTTACAATTCAGTACCCTATCCTAAAGCTTGCTGTTAGGAGGGAATCTGCAGCTTGCAGTGAAAGCGCTTCCAGAGGGGAGTCTAATGAGGGCAAACATTTGCTGGTAGCAGCTTCCTTGCAGGAGATACTCTCTTTGCCAAAATCGCATTATTAGGCGAAAGTAAGTTACAATTCAGTACCCTATCCTAAAGCTTGCTGTTAGGAGGGAATCTGCAGCTTGCAGTGAAAGCGCTTCCAGAGGGGAGTCTATCGAGGGCAAAGATTTGATGGTAGCAGCTTCCCTGCGGGAGATAGATAGTGTCTTTGCCAAAATCGCATTATTAGGCGAAAGTAAGTTACAATTCAGTACCCTATCCTAAAGCTTGCTGTTAGGAGGGAATCTGCAGCTTGCAGTGAAAGCGCTTCCAGAGGGGAGTCTAACGAGGGCAAACATTTGATGGTAGCAGCTTCCCTGCGGGAGATAGTCTCTTTGCCATAATCGCATTATTAGGCGAAAGTAAGTTACAATTCAGTACCCTATCCTAAAGCTTGCTGTTAGGAGGGAATCTGCAGCTTGCAGTGAAAGCGCTTCCAGAGGGGAGTCTAATGAGGGCAAACATTTGCTGGTAGCAGCTTCCCTGCGGGAGATACTCTCATTGCCGAAATCGCATTATTAGGCGACAGTAATTTACAATTCAGTACCCTATCCTAAAGCTTGCTGTTAGGAGGGAATGTGCAGCTTGCAGTGAAAGCGCTTCCAGAGGGGAGTCTAATGAGGGCAAACATTTGATGGTAGCAGCTTCCCTGCGGGAGATAGTCTCTTTGCCAAAATCGCATTATTAGGCGAAAGTAAGTTACAATTCAGTACCCTATCCTAAAGCTTGCTGTTAAGAGGGAATCTGCAGCTTGCAGTGAAAGCGCTTCCAGAGGGGAGTCTAATGAGGGCAAACATTTGATGGTAGCAGCTTCCCTGCGGGAGATACTCTCTTTTTCAAAATCGCATTATTAGGCGAAAGTAAGTTACAATTCAGTACCCTATCCTAAAGCTTGCTGTTAGGAGGGAATCTGCAGCTTGCAGTGAAAGCGCTTCCAGAGGGGAGTCTAATGAGGGCAAACATTTGATGGTAGCAGCTTCCTTGCAGGAGATACTCTCTTTGCCAAAATCGCCTTATTAGGCGAAAGTAAGTTACAATTCAGTACCCTATCCTAAAGCTTGCTGTTAGGAGGGAATCTGCAGCTTGCAGTGAAAGCGCTTCCAGAGAGGAGTCTATCGAGGGCAAAGATTTGATGGTAGCAGCTTCCCTGCGGGAGATAGTCTCTTTGCCATAATCGCCTTAGTAGCCGCAGTTAAGTTACAATTCAGTACACTGTCCTACAGCTTGCTGTTAGGAGGGAATCTGCAGCTTGCAGTGAAAGCGCTTCCAGAGGGGAGTCTAACGAGGGCAAAGATTTGATGGTAGCAGCTTCCCTGCGGGAGATAGTCTCTTTGCCAAAATCGCCTTAGTAGCCGCAGTTAAGTTACAATTCAGTACACTGTCCTACAGCTTGCTGTTAGGAGGGAATCTGCAGCTTGCAGTGAAAGCGCTTCCAGAGGGGAGTCTAATGAGGGCAAACATTTGATGGTAGCAGCTTCCCTGCGGGAGATACTCTCATTGCCATAATCGCCTTATTAGGCGACAGTAATTTACAATTCAGTACCCTATCCTAAAGCTTGCTGTTAGGAGGGAATCTGCAGCTTGCAGTGAAAGCGCTTCCAGAGGGGAGTCTAACGAGGGCAAACATTTGCTGGTAGCAGCTTTTCTGAGGGAGATACTCTCTTTGCCAAAATCGCATTATTATGCGAAAGTAAGTTACAATTCAGTACCCTATCCTAAAGCTTGCTGTTAGGAGGGAATCTGCAGCTTGCAGTGAAAGCGCTTCCAGAGGGGAGTCTAATGAGGGCAAACATTTGATGGTAGCAGCTTCCCTGCTGGAGATAGTCTCTTTGCCAAAATGGCATTATTAGGCGAAAGTAAGTTACAATTCAGTACCCTATCCTAAAGCTTGCTGTTAGGAGGGAATCTGCAGCTTGCAGTGAAAGCGCTTCCAGAGGGGAGTCTAATGAGGGCAAACATTTGCTGGTAGCAGCTTCCTTGCAGGAGATAGTCTCTTTGCCAAAATCGCCTTATTAGGCGAAAGTAAGTTACAATTCAGTACCCTATCCTAAAGCTTGCTGTTAGGAGGGAATCTGCAGCTTGCAGTGAAAGCGCTTCCAGAGGGGAGTCTATCGAGGGCAAAGATTTGATGGTAGCAGCTTCCCTGCGGGAGATAGATAGTGTCTTTGCCAAAATCGGATTATTAGGCGAAAGTAAGTTACAATTCAGTACCCTATCCTAAAGCTTGCTGTTAGGAGGGAATCTGCAGCTTGCAGTGAAAGCGCTTCCAGAGGGGAGTCTAATGAGGGCAAACATTTGATGGTAGCAGATTCCCTGCGGGAGATACTCTCTTTGCCAAAATCGCTTTATTAGGCAAAAGTAAGTTACAATTCAGTACCCTATCCTAAAGCTTGCTGTTAGGAGGGAATCTGCAGCTTGCAGTGAAAGCGCTTCCAGAGGGGAGTCTAACGAGGGCAAAGATTTGATGGTAGCAGCTTTTCTGAGGGAGATAGTCTCTTTGCCAAAATCGGATTATTAGGCGAAAGTAAGTTACAATTCAGTACCCTATCCTAAAGCTTGCTGTTAGGAGGGAATCTGCAGCTTGCAGTGAAAGCGCTTCCAGAGGGGAGTCTAACGAGGGCAAAGATTTGATGGTAGCAGCTTTTCTGAGGGAGATAGTCTCTTTGCCATAATCGCTTTATTAGGCGAAAGTAAGTTACAATTCAGTACCCTATCCTAAAGCTTGCTGTTAGGAGGGAATCTGCAGCTTGCAGTGAAAGCGCTTCCAGACGGGAGTCTAATGAGGGCAAACATTTGCTGGTAGCAGCTTTTCTGAGGGAGATACTCTCTTTGCAAAAATCGCATTATTAGGCGAAAGTAAGTTACAATTCAGTACCCTATCCTAAAGCTTGCTGTTAGGAGGGAATCTGCAGCTTGCAGTGAAAGCGCTTCCAGAGGGGAGTCTAAGGAGGGCAAAGATTTGATGGTAGCAGCTTCCCTGCGGGAGATAGTCTCTTTGCCAAAATCGCATTATTAGGCGAAAGTAAGATACAATTCAGTACCCTATCCTAAAGCTTGCTGTTAGGAGGGAATCTGCAGCTTGCAGTGAAAGCGCTTCCAGAAGGGAGTCTAACGAGGGGAAAGATTTGATGGTAGCAGCTTCCCGGCGGGAGATAGTCTCTTTGCCAAAATCGCATTATTAGGCGAAAGTAAGTTACAATTCAGTACCCTATCCTAAAGCTTGCTGTTAGGAGGGAATCTGCAGCTTGCAGTGAAAGCGCTTCCAGAGGGGAGTCTAATGAGGGCAAACATTTGATGGTAGCAGCTTCCCTGCGGGAGATAGTCTCTTTGCCAAAATCGCATTATTAGGCGAAAGTAAGTTACAATTCAGTACCCTATCCTAAAGCTTGCTGTTAGGAGGGAATCTGCAGCTTGCAGTGAAAGCGCTTCCAGAGGGGAGTCTAATGAGGGCAAACATTTGATGGTAGCAGCTTCCCTGCGGGAGATAGTCTCTTTGCCAAAATCGCATTATTAGGCGAAAGTAAGTTACAATTCAGTACCCTATCCTAAAGCTTGCTGTTAGGAGGGAATCTGCAGCTTGCAGTGAAAGCGCTTCCAGAGGGGAGTCTAATGAGGGCAAACATTTGATGGTAGCAGCTTCCCTGCGGGAGATACTCTCATTGCCATAATCGCCTTATTAGGCGAAAGTAAGTTACAATTCAGTACCCTATCCTAAAGCTTGCTGTTAGGAGGGAATCTGCAGCTTGCAGTGAAAGCGCTTCCAGAGGGGAGTCTAACGAGGGCAAACATTTGCTGGTAGCAGCTTCCCTGCGGGAGATACTCTCTTTGCCAAAATCGCATTATTA
This sequence comes from Phaenicophaeus curvirostris, assembly GCF_032191515.1. Lineage (NCBI taxonomy): Eukaryota > Metazoa > Chordata > Aves > Cuculiformes > Cuculidae > Phaenicophaeus > Phaenicophaeus curvirostris. The sequence goes on from NW_027206738.1 coordinate 465,991, forward strand.
GGCGAAAGTAAGTTACAATTCAGTACCCTATCCTAAAGCTTGCTGTTAGGAGGGAATCTGCAGCTTGCAGTGAAAGCGCTTCCAGAGGGGAGTCTAAGGAGGGCAAAGATTTGATGGTAGCAGCTTCCCTGCAGGAGATACTCTCTTTGCCAAAATCGCATTATTAGGCGAAAGTAAGTTACAATTCAGTACCCTATCCTAAAGCTTGCTGTTAGGAGGGAATCTGCAGCTTGCAGTGAAAGCGCTTCCAGAGGGGAGTCTAATGAGGGCAAAGATTTGATGGTAGCAGCTTCCCTGCGGGAGATAGTCTCTTTGCCAAAATCGCATTATTAGTCGAAAGTAAGTTACAATTCAGTACCCTATCCTAAAGCTTGCTGTTAGGAGGGAATCTGCAGCTTGCAGTGAAAGCGCTTCCAGAGGGGAGTCTAATGAGGGCAAACATTTGATGGTAGCAGCTTCCCTGCGGGAGATACTCTCTTTGCCAAAATCGCTTTATTAGGCAAAAGTAAGTTACAATTCAGTACCCTATCCTAAAGCTTGCTGTTAGGAGGGAATCTGCAGCTTGCAGTGAAAGCGCTTCCAGAGGGGAGTCTAATGAGGGCAAACATTTGGTGGTAGCAGCTTCCCTGCGGGAGATAGTCTCTTTGCCAAAATCGGATTATTAGGCGAAAGTAAGTTACAATTCAGTACCCTATCCTAAAGCTTGCTGTTAGGAGGGAATCTGCAGCTTGCAGTGAAAGCGCTTCCAGAGGGGAGTCTAATGAGGGCAAACATTTGATGGTAGCAGCTTCCCTGCGGGAGATAGTCTCTTTGCCAAAATCGCATTATTAGGCGAAAGTAAGTTACAATTCAGTACCCTATCCTAAAGCTTGCTGTTAGGAGGGAATCTGCAGCTTGCAGTGAAAGCGCTTCCAGAGGGGAGTCTAATGAGGGCAAAGATTTGATGGTAGCAGCTTCCCTGCGGGAGATAGTCTCTTTGCCAAAATCGCATTATTAGGCAAAAGTAAGTTACAATTCAGTACCCTATCCTAAAGCTTGCTGTTAGGAGGGAATCTGCAGCTTGCAGTGAAAGCGCTTCCAGAGGGGAGTCTAATGAGGGCAAACATTTGATGGTAGCAGCTTCCCTGCGGGAGATACTCTCTTTGCCACAATCGCAGTATTAGGCGACAGTAAGTTACAATTCAGTACCCTATCCTAAAGCTTGCTGTTAGGAGGGAATCTGCAGCTTGCAGTGAAAGCGCTTCCAGAGGGGAGTCTAACGAGGGCAAACATTTGATGGTAGAAGCTTCCCTGCGGGAGATAGTCTCTTTGCCATAATCGCCTTAGTAGCCGCAGTTAAGTTACAATTCAGTACACTGTCCTACAGCTTGCTGTTAGGAGGGAATCTGCAGCTTGCAGTGAAAGCGCTTCCAGAGGGGAGTCTAACGAGGGCAAACATTTGATGGTAGCAGCTTCCCTGCGGGAGATACTCTCATTGCCGAAATCGCATTATTAGGCGACAGTAATTTACAATTCAGTACCCTATCCTAAAGCTTGCTGTTAGGAGGGAATCTGCAGCTTGCAGTGAAATCGCTTGCAGAGGGGAGTCTAATGAGGGCAAAGATTTGATGGTAGCAGCTTCCCTGCGGGAGATAGTCTCTTTGCCAAAATCGCATTATTAGGCGAAAGTAAGTTACAATTCAGTACCCTATCCTAAAGCTTGCTGTTAGGAGGGAATCTGCAGCTTGCAGTGAAAGCGCTTCCAGAGGGGAGTCTAATGAGGGCAAACATTTGATGGTAGCAGCTTCCCTGCGGGAGATACTCTCTTTTTCAAAATCGCATTATTAGGCGAAAGTAAGTTACAATTCAGTACCCTATCCTAAAGCTTGCTGTTAGGAGGGAATCTGCAGCTTGCAGTGAAAGTGCTTCCAGAGGGGAGTCTAATGAGGGCAAACATTTGCTGGTAGCAGCTTCCTTGCAGGAGATACTCTCTTTGCCAAAATCGCCTTATTAGGCGAAAGTAAGATACAATTCAGTACCCTATCCTAAAGCTTGCTGTTAGGAGGGAATCTGCAGCTTGCAGTGAAAGCGCTTCCAGAGGGGACTCTAACGAGGGGAAAGATTTGATGGTAGCAGCTTCCCTGCGGGAGATATTCTCTTTGCCAAAATCGCATTATTAGCCGCAGTTAAGTTACAATTCAGTACCCTATCCTAAAGCTTGCTGTTAGGAGGGAATCTGCAGCTTGCAGTGAAAGCGCTTCCAGAGGGGAGTCTAATGAGGGCAAACATTTGATGGTAGCAGCTTCCCTGCGGGAGATAGTCTCTTTGCCAAAATCGCATTATAAGGCGAAAGTAAGTTACAATTCAGTACCCTATCCTAAAGCTTGCTGTTAGGAGGGAATCTGCAGCTTGCAGTGAAAGCGCTTCCAGAGGGGAGTCTAATGAGGGCAAACATTTGATGGTAGCAGCTTCCCTGCGGGAGATAGTCTCTTTGCCAAAATCGCATTATTAGACGAAAGTAAGTTACAATTCAGTACCCTATCCTAAAGCTTGCTGTTAGGAGGGAATCTGCAGCTTGCAGTGAAAGCGCTTCCAGAGGGGAGTCTAATGAGGGCAAACATTTGATGGTAGCAGCTTCCCTGCGGGAGATACTCTCATTGCCATAATCGCCTTATTAGGCGAAAGTAAGTTACAATTCAGTACCCTATCCTAAAGCTTGCTGTTAGGAGGGAATCTGCAGCTTGCAGTGAAAGCGCTTCCAGAGGGGAGTCTAATGAGGGCAAACATTTGATGGTAGCAGCTTCCCTGCGGGAGATACTCTCTTTGCCAAAATCGCATTATTAGGCGAAAGTAAGTTACAATTCAGTACCCTATCCTAAAGCTTGCTGTTAGGAGGGAATCTGCAGCTTGCAGTGAAAGCGCTTCCAGAGGGGAGTCTAATGAGGGCAAACATTTGATGGTAGCAGCTTCCCTGCGGGAGATACTCTCTTTGCCAAAATCGCTTTATTAGGCAAAAGTAAGTTACAATTCAGTACCCTATCCTAAAGCTTGCTGTTAGGAGGGAATCTGCAGCTTGCAGTGAAAGTGCTTCCAGAGGGGAGTCTATCGAGGGCAAAGATTTGATGGTAGCAGCTTCCCTGCGGGAGATACTCTCTTTGCCAAAATCGCATTATTAGGCGAAAGTAAGTTACAATTCAGTACCCTATCCTAAAGCTTGCTGTTAGGAGGGAATCTGCAGCTTGCAGTGAAAGCGCTTCCAGAGGGGAGTCTAATGAGGGCAAAGATTTGATGGTAGCAGCTTCCCTGCGGGAGATAGTCTCTTTGCCAAAATCGCATTATTAGGCGAAAGTAAGTTACAATTCAGTACCCTATCCTAAAGCTTGCTGTTAGGAGGGAATGTGCAGCTTGCAGTGAAAGCGCTTCCAGAGGGGAGTCTAATGAGGGCAAAGATTTGATGGTAGCAGCTTCCCTGCGGGAGATAGTCTCTTTGCCAAAATCGCATTATTAGGCAAAAGTAAGTTACAATTCAGTACCCTATCCTAAAGCTTGCTGTTAGGAGGGAATCTGCAGCTTGCAGTGAAAGCGCTTCCAGAGGGGAGTCTAATGAGGGCAAACATTTGATGGTAGCAGCTTCCCTGCGGGAGATACTCTCATTGCCAAAATCGCATTATTAGGCGAAAGTAAGTTACAATTCAGTACCCTATCCTAAAGCTTGCTGTTAGGAGGGAATCTTCAGCTTGCAGTGAAAGCGCTTCCAGAGGGTAGTCTAATGAGGGCAAACATTTGATGGTAGCAGCTTCCTTGCGGGAGATACTCTCTTTGCCAAAATCGCATTATTAGGCGAAAGTAAGTTACAATTCAGTACCCTATCCTAAAGCTTGCTGTTAGGAGGGAATCTGCAGCTTGCAGTGAAAGCGCTTCCAGAGGGGAGTTTAACGAGGGCAAACATTTGATGGTAGCAGCTTCCCTGCGGGAGATACTCTCTTTGCCAAAATCGCATTATTAGGCGAAAGTAAGTTACAATTCAGTACCCTATCCTAAAGCTTGCTGTTAGGAGGGAATCTGCAGCTTGCAGTGAAAGCGCTTCCAGAGGGGAGTCTAATGAGGGCAAACATTTGATGGTAGCAGCTTCCCTGCGGGAGATACTCTCTTTGCCAAAATCGCGTTCTTAGCCGCAGTTAAGTTACAATTCAGTACCCTATCCTAAAGCTTGCTGTTAGGAGGGAATCTGCAGCTTGCAGTGAAAGTGCTTCCAGAGGGGAGTCTAATGAGGGCAAAGATTTGATGGTAGCAGCTTCCCTGCGGGAGATACTCTCTTTGCCAAAATCGCATTGTTAGGCGAAAGTAAGTTACAATTCAGTACCCTATCCTAAAGCTTGCTGTTAGGAGGGAATCTTCAGCTTGCAGTGAAAGCGCTTCCAGAGGGTAGTCTAATGAGGGCAAACATTTGATGGTAGCAGCTTCCCTGCGGGAGATACTCTCTTTGCCAAAATCGCATTATTAGGCGAAAGTAAGTTACAATTCAGTACCCTATCCTAAAGCTTGCTGTTAGGAGGGAATCTGCAGCTTGCAGTGAAAGCGCTTCCAGAGGGGAGTCTAATGAGGGCAAACATTTGATGGTAGCAGCTTCCCTGCGGGAGATAGTCTCTTTGCCAAAATCGCATTATTAGGCGAAAGTAAGTTACAATTCAGTACCCTATCCTAAAGCTTGCTGTTAGGAGGGAATCTGCAGCTTGCAGTGAAAGCGCTTCCAGAGGGGAGTCTAATGAGGGCAAAGATTTGATGGTAGCAGCTTCCCTGCGGGAGATAGTCTCTTTGCCAAAATCGCATTATTAGGCGAAAGTAAGTTACAATTCAGTACCCTATCCTAAAGCTTGCTGTTAGGAGGGAATCTGCAGCTTGCAGTGAAAGCGCTTCCAGAGGGGAGTCTAATGAGGGCAAAGATTTGATGGTAGCAGCTTCCCTGCGGGAGATAGTCTCTTTGCCAAAATCGCATTATTAGGCAAAAGTAAGTTACAATTCAGTACCCTATCCTAAAGCTTGCTGTTAGGAGGGAATCTGCAGCTTGCAGTGAAAGCGCTTCCAGAGGGGAGTCTAATGAGGGCAAACATTTGATGGTAGCAGCTTCCCTGCGGGAGATACTCTCATTGCCAAAATCGCATTATTAGGCGACAGTAAGTTACAATTCAGTACCCTATCCTAAAGCTTGCTGTTAGGAGGGAATCTTCAGCTTGCAGTGAAAGCGCTTCCAGAGGGTAGTCTAATGAGGGCAAACATTTGATGGTAGCAGCTTCCCTGCGGGAGATACTCTCTTTGCCAAAATCGCATTATTAGGCGAAAGTAAGTTACAATTCAGTACCCTATCCTAAAGCTTGCTGTTAGGAGGGAATCTGCAGCTTGCAGTGAAAGCGCTTCCAGAGGGGAGTCTAATGAGGGCAAACATTTGATGGTAGCAGCTTCCCTGCGGGAGATACTCTCTTTGCCAAAATCGCATTATTAAGCGAAAGTAAGTTACAATTCAGTACCCTATCCTAAAGCTTGCTGTTAGGAGGGAATCTGCAGCTTGCAGTGAAAGCGCTTCCAGAGGGGAGTCTAATGAGGGCAAACATTTGCTGGTAGCAGCTTCCTTGCAGGAGATACTCTCTTTGCCAAAATCGCCTTATTAGGCGAAAGTAAGATTCAATTCAGTACCCTATCCTAAAGCTTGCTGTTAGGAGGGAATCTGCAGCTTGCAGTGAAAGCGCTTCCAGAGGGGAGTCTAACGAGGGGAAAGATTTGATGGTAGCAGCTTCCCTGCGGGAGATAGTCTCTTTGCCAAAATCGCATTATTAGGCGAAAGTAAGTTACAATTCAGTACCCTATCCTAAAGCTTGCTGTTAGGAGGGAATCTGCAGCTTGCAGTGAAAGCGCTTCTAGAGGGGAGTCTAATGAGGGCAAACATTTGATGGTAGCAGCTTCCCTGCGGGAGATAGTCTCTTTGCCAAAATCGCATTATAAGGCGAAAGTAAGTTACAATTCAGTACCCTATCCTAAAGCTTGCTGTTAGGAGGGAATCTGCAGCTTGCAGTGAAAGCGCTTCCAGAGGGGAGTCTAATGAGGGCAAACATTTGATGGTAGCAGCTTCCCTGCGGGAGATACTCTCTTTGCCATAATCGCATTATTAGGCGAAAGTAAGTTACAATTCAGTACCCTATCCTAAAGCTTGCTGTTAGGAGGGAATCTGCAGCTTGCAGTGAAAGCGCTTCCAGAGGGGAGTCTAATGAGGGCAAACATTTGATGGTAGCAGCTTCCCTGCGGGAGATACTCTCATTGCCATAATCGCCTTATTAGGCGAAAGTAAGTTACAATTCAGTACCCTATCCTAAAGCTTGCTGTTAGGAGGGAATCTGCAGCTTGCAGTGAAAGCGCTTCCAGAGGGGAGTCTAACGAGGGCAAACATTTGCTGGTAGCAGCTTTTCTGAGGGAGATACTCTCTTTGCCAAAATCGCATTATTAGGCGAAAGTAAGTTACAATTCAGTACCCTATCCTAAAGCTTGCTGTTAGGAGGGAATCTGCAGCTTGCAGTGAAAGCGCTTCCAGAGGAGAGTCTAAGGAGGGCAAACATTTGATGGTAGCAGCTTCCCTGCGGGAGATAATCTCTTTGCCAAAATCGCCTTATTAGGCGAAAGTAAGTTACAATTTAGTACCCTATCCTAAAGCTTGCTGTTAGGAGGGCATCTGCAGCTTGCAGTGAAAGCGCTTCCAGAGGGGAGTCTAATGAGGGCAAACATTTGCTGGTAGCAGCTTCCTTGCAGGAGATACTCTCTTTGCTAAAATCGGATTATTAGGCGAAAGTAAGATTCAATTCAGTACCCTATCCTAAAGCTTGCTGTTAGGAGGGAATCTGCAGCTTGCAGTGAAAGCGCTTCCAGAGGGGAGTCTAACGAGGGGAAAGATTTGATGGTAGCAGCTTCCCTGCGGGAGATAGTCTCTTTGCCAAAATCGCATTATTAGGCGAAAGTAAGTTACAATTCAGTACCCTATCCTAAAGCTTGCTGTTAGGAGGGAATCTGCAGCTTGCAGTGAAAGCGCTTCCAGAGGGGAGTCTAATGAGGGCAAACATTTGATGGTAGCAGCTTCCCTGCGGGAGATAATCTCTTTGCCAAAATCGCCTTATTAGGCGAAAGTAAGTTACAATTCAGTACCCTATCCTAAAGCTTGCTGTTAGGAGGGAATCTGCAGCTTGCAGTGAAAGCGCTTCCAGAGGGGAGTCTAATGAGGGCAAACATTTGATGGTAGCAGCTTCCCTGCGGGAGACACTCTCTTTGCCAAAATCGCTTTATTAGGCGAAAGTAAGTTACAATTCAGTACCCTATCCTAAAGCTTGCTGTTAGGAGGGAATCTGCAGCTTGCAGTGAAAGCGCTTCCAGAGGGGAGTCTAATGAGGGCAAACATTTGATGGTAGCAGCTTCCCTGCGGGAGATAGTCTCTTTGCCAAAATCGCATTATTAGGCGAAAGTAAGTTACAATTCAGTACCCTATCCTAAAGCTTGCTGTTAGGAGGGAATCTGCAGCTTGCAGTGAAAGCGCTTCCAGAGGGGAGTCTAATGAGGGCAAAGATTTGATGGTAGCAGCTTCCCTGCGGGAGATAGTCTCTTTGCCAAAATCGCATTATTAGGCAAAAGTAAGTTACAATTCAGTACCCTATCGTAAAGCTTGCTGTTAGGAGGGAATCTGCAGCTTGCAGTGAAAGCGCTTCCAGAGGGGAGTCTAATGAGGGCAAACATTTGATGGTAGCAGCTTCCCTGCGGGAGATACTCTCATTGCCAAAATCGCATTATTAGGCGAAAGTAAGTTACAATTCAGTACCCTATCCTAAAGCTTGCTGTTAGGAGGGAATGTGCAGCTTGCAGTGAAAGCGCTTCCAGAGGGGAGTTTAACGAGGGCAAACATTTGATGGTAGCAGCTTCCCTGCGGGAGATACTCTCATTGCCAAAATCGCATTATTAGGCGAAAGTAAGTTACAATTCAGTACCCTATCCTAAAGCTTGCTGTTAGGAGGGAATCTGCAGCTTGCAGTGAAAGCGCTTCCAGAGGGGAGTCTAACGAGGGCAAACATTTGCTGGTAGCAGCTTTTCTGAGGGAGATACTCTCTTTGCCAAAATCGCATTATTAGGCGAAAGTAAGTTACAATTCAGTACCCTATCCTAAAGCTTGCTGTTAGGAGGGAATCTGCAGCTTGCAGTGAAAGCGCTTCCAGAGGGGAGTCTAAGGAGGGCAAAGATTTGATGGTAGCAGCTTCCCTGCGGGAGATACTCTCATTGCCATAATCGCCTTATTAGGCGAAAGTAAGTTACAATTCAGTACCCTATCCTAAAGCTTGCTGTTAGGAGGGAATCTGCAGCTTGCAGTGAAAGCGCTTCCAGAGGGGAGTCTAACGAGGGCAAACATTTGCTGGTAGCAGCTTTTCTGAGGGAGATACTCTCTTTGCCAAAATCGCATTATTAGGCGAAAGTAAGTTACAATTCAGTACCCTATCCTAAAGCTTGCTGTTAGGAGGGAATCTGCAGCTTGCAGTGAAAGCGCTTCCAGAGGAGAGTCTAAGGAGGGCAAAGATTTGATGGTAGCAGCTTCCCTGCGGGAGATAATCTCTTTGCCAAAATCGCCTTATTAGGCGAAAGTAAGTTACAATTCAGTACCCTATCCTAAAGCTTGCTGTTAGGAGGGAATCTGCAGCTTGCAGTGAAAGCGCTTCCAGAGGGGAGTCTAATGAGGGCAAACATTTGATGGTAGCAGCTTCCCTGCGGGAGACACTCTCTTTGCCAAAATCGCTTTATTAGGCGAAAGTAAGTTACAATTCAGTACCCTATCCTAAAGCTTGCTGTTAGGAGGGAAACTGCAGCTTGCAGTGAAAGCGCTTCCAGAGGGGAGTCTAATGAGGGCAAACATTTGATGGTAGCAGCTTCCCTGCGGGAGATAGTCTCTTTGCCAAAATCGCATTATTAGGCGAAAGTAAGTTACAATTCAGTACCCTATCCTAAAGCTTGCTGTTAGGAGGGAATGTGCAGCTTGCAGTGAAAGCGCTTCCAGAGGGGAGTTTAATGAGGGCAAACATTTGATGGTAGCAGCTTCCCTGCGGGAGATAGTCTCTTTGCCAAAATCGCATTATTAGGCAAAAGTACGTTACAATTCAGTACCCTATCGTAAAGCTTGCTGTTAGGAGGGAATCTGCAGCTTGCAGTGAAAGCGCTTCCAGAGGGGAGTCTAATGAGGGCAAACATTTGATGGTAGCAGCTTCCCTGCGGGAGATACTCTCATTGCCAAAATCGCATTATTAGGCGAAAGTAAGTTACAATTCAGTACCCTATCCTAAAGCTTGCTGTTAGGAGGGAATGTGCAGCTTGCAGTGAAAGCGCTTCCAGAGGGGAGTTTAACGAGGGCAAACATTTGATGGTAGCAGCTTCCCTGCGGGAGATACTCTCATTGACAAAATCGCATTGTTAGGCGAAAGTAAGTTACAATTCAGTACCCTATCCTAAAGCTTGCTGTTAGGAGGGAATCTGCAGCTTGCAGTGAAAGCGCTTCCAGAGGGGAGTCTAACGAGGGCAAACATTTGCTGGTAGCAGCTTTTCTGAGGGAGATACTCTCTTTGCCAAAATCGCATTATTAGGCGAAAGTAAGTTACAATTCAGTACCCTATCCTAAAGCTTGCTGTTAGGAGGGAATCTGCAGCTTGCAGTGAAAGCGCTTCCAGAGGGGAGTCTAAGGAGGGCAAAGATTTGATGGTAGCAGCTTCCCTGCGGGAGATAATCTCTTTGCCAAAATCGCCTTATTAGGCGAAAGTAAGTTACAATTCAGTACCCTATCCTAAAGCTTGCTGTTAGGAGGGAATCTGCAGCTTGCAGTGAAAGCGCTTCCAGAGGGGAGTCTAATGAGGGCAAACATTTGATGGTAGCAGCTTCCCTGCGGGAGATACTCTCTTTGCCAAAATCGCTTTATTAGGCAAAAGTAAGTTACAATTCAGTACACTATCCTAAAGCTTGCTGTTAGGAGGGAATCTGCAGCTTGCAGTGAAAGCGCTTCCAGAGGGGATTCTATCGAGGGCAAAGATTTGATGGTAGCAGCTTCCCTGCGGGAGATAGTCTCTTTGCCAAAATCGCATTATTAGGCGAAAGTAAGTTACAATTCAGTACCCTATCCTAAAGCTTGCTGTTAGGAGGGAATCTGCAGCTTGCAGTGAAAGCGCTTCCAGAGGGGAGTCTAATGAGGGCAAACATTTGATGGTAGCAGCTTCCCTGCGGGAGATACTCTCATTGCCAAAATCGCATTATTAGGCGACAGTAAGTTACAATTCAGTACCCTATCGTAAAGCTTGCTGTTAGGAGGGAATCTTCAGCTTGCAGTGAAAGCGCTTCCAGAGGGTAGTCTAATGAGGGCAAACATTTGATGGTAGCAGCTTCCCTGCGGGAGATACTCTCTTTGCCAAAATCGCATTATTAGGCGAAAGTAAGTTACAATTCAGTACCCTATCCTAAAGCTTGCTGTTAGGAGGGAATGTGCAGCTTGCAGTGAAAGCGCTTCCAGAGGGGAGTTTAACGAGGGCAAACATTTGATGGTAGCAGCTTCCCTGCGGGAGATACTCTCATTGCCAAAATCGCATTATTAGGCGAAAGTAAGTTACAATTCAGTACCCTATCCTAAAGCTTGCTGTTAGGAGGGAATCTGCAGCTTGCAGTGAAAGCGCTTCCAGAGGGGAGTCTAATGAGGGCAAACATTTGATGGTAGCAGCTTCCCTGCGGGAGATACTCTCTTTGCCAAAATCGCGTTCTTAGCCGCAGTTAAGTTACAATTCAGTACCCTATCCTAAAGCTTGCTGTTAGGAGGGAATCTGCAGCTTGCAGTGAAAGTGCTTCCAGAGGGGAGTCTAATGAGGGCAAAGATTTGATGGTAGCAGCTTCCCTGCGGGAGATACTCTCTTTGCCAAAATCGCATTGTTAGGCGAAAGTAAGTTACAATTCAGTACCCTATCCTAAAGCTTGCTGTTAGGAGGGAATCTTCAGCTTGCAGTGAAAGCGCTTCCAGAGGGTAGTCTAATGAGGGCAAACATTTGATGGTAGCAGCTTCCCTGCGGGAGATACTCTCTTTGCCAAAATCGCATTATTAGGCGAAAGTAAGTTACAATTCAGTACCCTATCCTAAAGCTTGCTGTTAGGAGGGAATCTGCAGCTTGCAGTGAAAGCGCTTCCAGAGGGGAGTCTAATGAGGGCAAACATTTGATGGTAGCAGCTTCCCTGCGGGAGATACTCTCTTTGCCAAAATCGCGTTCTTAGCCGCAGTTAAGTTACAATTCAGTACCCTATCCTAAAGCTTGCTATTAGGAGGGAATCTGCAGCTTGCAGTGAAAGCGCTTCCAGAGGGGAGTCTAATGAGGGCAAACATTTGATGGTAGCAGCTTCCCTGCGGGAGATACTCTCTTTGCCAAAATCGCATTTTTAGGCGAAAGTAAGTTACAATTCAGTACCCTATCCTAAAGCTTGCTGTTAGGAGGGAATCTTCAGCTTGCAGTGAAAGCACTTCCAGAGGGTAGTCTAATGAGGGCAAACATTTGATGGTAGCAGCTTCCCTGCGGGAGATACTCTCTTTGCCAATATTGCATTATTAGGCGAAAGTAAGTTACAATTCAGTACCCTATCCTAAAGCTTGCTGTTAGGAGGGAATCTGCAGCTTGCAGTGAAAGCGCTTCCAGAGGGGAGTCTAATGAGGGCAAACGTTTGATGGTAGCAGCTTCCCTGCGGGAGAGAGTCTCTTTGCCAAAATCGCATTATTAGGCGAAAGTAAGTAACAATTCAGTACCCTATCCTAAAGCTTGCTGTTAGGAGGGAATCTGCAGCTTGCAGTGAAAGCGCTTCCAGAGGGGAGTCTAATGAGGGCAAACATTTGATGGTAGCAGCTTCCCTGCGGGAGATACTCTCTTTGCCAAAATCGCATTATTAGGCGAAAGTAAGTTACAATTCAGTACCCTATCCTAAAGCTAGCTGTTAGGAGGGAATCTGCAGCTTGCAGTGAAAGCGCTTCCAGAGGGGAGTCTAATGAGGGCAAACATTTGATGGTAGCAGCTTCCCTGCGGGAGATAGTCTCTTTGCCAAAATCGCATTATTAGGCGAAAGTAAGTTACAATTCAGTACCCTATCCTAAAGCTTGCTGTTAGGAGGGAATCTGCAGCTTGCAGTGAAAGCGCTTCCAGAGGGGAGTCTAACGAGGGCAAACATTTGATGGTAGCAGCTTCTCTGCGGGAGATACTCTCTTTGCCAAAATCGCATTATTAGGCGAAAGTAAGTTACAATTCAGTACCCTATCCTAAAGCTTGCTGTTAGGAGGGAATCTGCAGCTTGCAGTGAAAGCGCTTCCAGAGGGGAGTCTAACGAGGGGAAAGATTTGATGGTAGCAGCTTCCCTGCGGGAGATAGTCTCTTTGCCAAAATCGCATTATTAGGCGAAAGTAAGTTACAATTCAGTACCCTATCCTAAAGCTTGCTGTTAGGAGGGAATGTGCAGCTTGCAGTGAAAGCGCTTCCAGAGGGGAGTCTAACGAGGGCAAACATTTGATGGTAGCAGCTTCCCTGCGGAAGATTGTCTCTTTGCCAAAAATCGAATTATTAGGCGAAAGTAAGTTACAATTCAGTACCCTATCCTAAAGCTTGCTGTTAGGAGGGAATCTGCAGCTTGCAGTGAAAGCGCTTCCAGAGGGGAGTCTAATGAGGGCAAACATTTGATGGTAGCAGCTTCCCTGCGGGAGATACTCTCTTTTCCAAAATCGCATTATTAGGCGAAAGTAAGTTACAATTCAGTACCCTATCCTAAAGCTAGCTGTTAGGAGGGAATCTGCAGCTTGCAGTGAAAGCGCTTCCAGAGGGGAGTCTAATGAGGGCAAACATTTGATGGTAGCAGCTTCCCTGCGGGAGATATTCTCTTTGCCAAAATCGCATTATTAGCCGCAGTTAAGTTACAATTCAGTACCCTATCCTAAAGCTTGCTGTTAGGAGGGAATCTGCAGCTTGCAGTGAAAGCGCTTCCAGAGGGGAGTCTAATGAGGGCAAACATTTGATGGTAGCAGCTTCCCTGCTGGAGACACTCTCTTTGCCAAAATCGCATTATTAGCCGCAGTTAAGTTACAATTCAGTACACTATCCTAAAGCTTGCTGTTAGGAGGGAATCTGCAGCTTGCAGTGAAAGCGCTTCCAGAGGGGAGTCTAATGAGGGCAAACATTTGATGGTAGCAGCTTCCCTGCGGGAGATACTCTCTTTGCCAAAATCGCATTATTAGCCGCAGTTAAGATACAATTCAGTACCCTATCCTAAAGCTTGCTGTTAGGACGGAATCTGCAGCTTGCAGTGAAAGCGCTTCCAGAGGGGAGTCTAATGAGGGCAAACATTTGATGGTAGCAGCTTCCCTGCGGGAGATACTCTCTTTGCCAAAATCGCATTATTAGGCGAAAGTAAGTTACAATTCAGTACCCTATCCTAAAGCTTGCTGTTAGGAGGGAATCTGCAGCTTGCAGTGAAAGCGCTTCCAGAGGGGAGTCTAATGAGGGCAAACATTTGATGGTAGCAGCTTCTCTGCGGGAGATACTTTCTTTGCCAAAATCGCATTATTAGGCGAAAGTAAGTTACAATTCAGTACCCTATCCTAAAGCTTGCTGTTAGGAGGGAATCTGCAGCTTGCAGTGAAAGCGCTTCCAGAGGGGAGTCTAATGAGGGCAAACATTTGATGGTAGCAGCTTCCCTGCGGGAGATACTCTCTTTTCCAAAATCGCATTATTAGGCGAAAGTAAGTTACAATTCAGTACCCTATCCTAAAGCTAGCTGTTAGGAGGGAATCTGCAGCTTGCAGTGAAAGCGCTTCCAGAGGGGAGTCTAATGAGGGCAAATATTTGATGGTAGCAGCTTCCCTGCGGGAGATATTCTCTTTGCCAAAATCGCATTATTAGGCGAAAGTAAGTTACAATTCAGTACCCTATCCTAAAGCTTGCTGTTAGGAGGGAATCTGCAGCTTGCAGTGAAAGCGCTTCCAGAGGGGAGTCTAATGAGGGCAAACATTTGATGGTAGCAGCTTCCCTGCTGGAGACACTCTCTTTGCCAAAATCGCATTATTAGCCGCAGTTAAGTTACAATTCAGTACACTATCCTAAAGATTGCTGTTAGGAGGGAATCTGCAGCTTGCAGTGAAAGCGCTTCCAGAGGGGAGTCTAATGAGGGCAAACATTTGATGGTAGCAGCTTCCCTGCGGGAGATACTCTCTTTGCCAAAATCGCATTATTATCCGCAGTTAAGTTACAATTCAGTACCCTATCCTAAAGCTTGCTGTTAGGAGGGAATCTTCAGCTTGCAGTGAAAGCGCTTCCAGAGGGGAGTCTAATGAGGGCAAACATTTGATGGTAGCAGCTTCCCTGCGGGAGATACTCTCTTTGCCAAAATCGCATTATTAGGCGAAAGTAAGTTACAATTCAGTACCCTATCCTAAAGCTTGCTGTTAGGAGGGAATCTGCAGCTTGCAGTGAAAGCGCTTCCAGAGGGGAGTCTAATGAGGGCAAACATTTGATGGTAGCAGCTTCTCTGCGGGAGATACTTTCTTTGCCAAAATCGCATTATTAGGCGAAAGTAAGTTACAATTCAGTACACTATCCTAAATCTTGCTGTTAGGAGGGAATCTGCAGCTTGCAGTGAAAGCGCTTCCAGAGGGGAGTCTAACGAGAGCCAGCATTTGATGGTAGCAGCTTCCCTGCGGGAGATAGTCTCTTTGCCAAAATCGCATTATTAGGCGAAAGTAAGTTACAATTCAGTACACTATCCTAAAGCTTGCTGTTAGGAGGGAATGTGCAGCTTGAGGTGAAAGCGCTTCCAGAGGGGAGTTTAACGAGGGCAAACATTTGATGGTAGCAGCTTCTCTGCGGGAGATAGTCTCTTTGCCAAAATCGAATTATTAGGCGAAAGTAAGTTACAATTCAGTACCCTATCCTAAAGCTTGCTGTTAGGAGGGAATCTGCAGCTTGCAGTGAAAGCGCTTCCAGAGGGGAGTCTAATGAGGGCAAACATTTGATGGTAGCAGCTTCCCTGCGGGAGATACTCTCTTTTCCAAAATCGCATTATTAGGCGAAAGTAAGTTACAATTCAGTACCCTATCCTAAAGCTAGCTGTTAGGAGGGAATCTGCAGCTTGCAGTGAAAGCGCTTCCAGAGGGGAGTCTAATGAGGGCAAATATTTGATGGTAGCAGCTTCCCTGCGGGACATATTCTCTTTGCCAAAATCGCATTATTAGCCGCAGTTAAGTTACAATTCAGTACCCTATCCTAAAGCTTGCTGTTAGGAGGGAATCTGCAGCTTGCAGTGAAAGGGCTTCCAGAGGGGAGTCTAATGAGGGCAAACATTTGATGGTAGCAGCTTCCCTGCGGGAGACACTCTCTTTGCCAAAATCGCATTATTAGCCGCAGTTAAGTTACAATTCAGTACCCTATCCTAAAGCTTGCTGTTAGGAGGGAATCTGCAGCTTGCAGTGAAAGCGCTTCCAGAGGGGAGTCTAATGAGGGCAAACATTTGATGGTAGCAGCTTCCCTGCGGGAGATACTCTCTTTGCCAAAATCGCGTTCTTAGCCGCAGTTAAGTTACAATTCAGTACCCTATCCTAAAGCTTGCTGTTAGGAGGGAATCTGCAGCTTGCAGTGAAAGTGCTTCCAGAGGGGAGTCTAATGAGGGCAAAGATTTGATGGTAGCAGCTTCCCTGCGGGAGATACTCTCTTTGCCAAAATCGCATTGTTAGGCGAAAGTAAGTTACAATTCAGTACCCTATCCTAAAGCTTGCTGTTAGGAGGGAATCTGCAGCTTGCAGTGAAAGCGCTTCCAGAGGGTAGTCTAATGAGGGCAAACATTTGATGGTAGCAGCTTCCCTGCGGGAGATAGTCTCTTTGCCATAATCGCATTATTAGGCGAAAGTAAGTTACAATTCAGTACCCTATCCTAAAGCTTGCTGTTAGGAGGGAATCTGCAGCTTGCAGTGAAAGCGCTTCCGGAGGGGAGTCTAATGAGGGCAAACATTTGATGGTAGCAGCTTCCCTGCGGGAGATAGTCTCTTTGCCAAAATCGGATTATTAGACGAAAGTAAGTTACAATTCAGTACCCTATCCTAAAGCTTGCTGTTAGGAGGGAATCTGCAGCTTGCAGTGAAAGCGCTTCCAGAGGGGAGTCTAATGAGGGCAAACATTTGATGGTAGCAGCTTCCCTGCGGGAGATACTCTCTTTTCCAAAATCGCATTATTAGGCGAAAGTAAGTTACAATTCAGTACCCTATCCTAAAGCTAGCTGTTAGGAGGGAATCTGCAGCTTGCAGTGAAAGCGCTTCCAGAGGGGAGTCTAATGAGGGCAAATATTTGATGGTAGCAGCTTCCCTGCGGGACATATTCTCTTTGCCATAATCGCATTATTAGCCGCAGTTAAGTTACAATTCAGTACCCTATCCTAAAGCTTGCTGTTAGGAGGGAATCTGCAGCTTGCAGTGAAAGGGCTTCCAGAGGGGAGTCTAATGAGGGCAAACATTTGATGGTAGCAGCTTCCCTGCGGGAGACACTCTCTTTGCCAAAATCGCATTATTAGCCGCAGTTAAGTTACAATTCAGTACCCTATCCTAAAGCTTGCTGTTAGGAGGGAATCTGCAGCTTGCAGTGAAAGCGCTTCCAGAGGGGAGTCTAATGAGGGCAAACATTTGATGGTAGCAGCTTCCCTGCGGGAGATACTCTCTTTGCCAAAATCGCATTATTAGGCGAAAGTAAGTTACAATTCAGTACCCTATCCTAAAGCTTGCTGTTAGGAGGGAATCTGCAGCTTGCAGTGAAAGCGCTTGCAGAGGGGAGTCTAATGAGGGCAAACATTTGATGGTAGCAGCTTCCCTGCGGGAGATACTCTCTTTGCCAAAATCGCGTTCTTAGCCGCAGTTAAGTTACAATTCAGTACCCTATCCTAAAGCTTGCTGTTAGGAGGGAATCTGCAGCTTGCAGTGAAAGTGCTTCCAGAGGGGAGTCTAATGAGGGCAAAGATTTGATGGTAGCAGCTTCCCTGCGGGAGATACTCTCTTTGCCAAAATCGCATTGTTAGGCGAAAGTAAGTTACAATTCAGTACCCTATCCTAAAGCTTGCTGTTAGGAGGGAATCTGCAGCTTGCAGTGAAAGCGCTTCCAGAGGGTAGTCTAATGAGGGCAAACATTTGATGGTAGCAGCTTCCCTGCGGGAGATAGTCTCTTTGCCAAAATCGCATTATTAGGCGAAAGTAAGTTACAATTCAGTACCCTATCCTAAAGCTTGCTGTTAGGAGGGAATCTGCAGCTTGCAGTGAAAGCGCTTCCGGAGGGGAGTCTAATGAGGGCAAACATTTGATGGTAGCAGCTTCCCTGCGGGAGATAGTCTCTTTGCCAAAATCGGATTATTAGACGAAAGTAAGTTACAATTCAGTACCCTATCATAAAGCTTGCTGTTAGGAGGGAATCTGCAGCTTGCAGTGAAAGCGCTTCCAGAGGGGAGTCTAATGAGGGCAAACATTTGATGGTAGCAGCTTCCCTGCGGGAGATACTCTCTTTTCCAAAATCGCATTATTATCCGCATTTAAGTTACAATTCAGTACCCTATCCTAAAGCTTGCTGTTAGGAGGGAATCTGCAGCTTGCAGTGAAAGCGCTTGCAGAGGGGAGTCTAATGAGGGCAAACATTTGATGGTAGCAGCTTCCCTGCGGGAGATAGTCTCTTTGCCAAAATCGCATTATTATGTGAAAGTAAGTTACAATTCAGTACCCTATCCTAAAGCTTGCTGTTAGGAGGGAATCTGCAGCTTGCAGTGAAAGCGATTCCAGAGGGGAGTCTAACGAGGGCAAACATTTGATGGTAGCAGCTTCCCTGCGGGAGATATTCTTTTTGCCAAAATCGCATTATTAGCCGCAGTTAAGTTACAATTCAGTACCCTATCCTAAAGCTTGCTGTTAGGAGGGAATCTGCAGCTTGCAGTGAACACGCCTCCAGAGGGGAGTCTAATGAGGGCAAAGATTTGATGGTAGCAGCTTTCCTGCGGGAGATACTCTCTTTGATAAAAACGCATTATTAGGCGAAAGTAAGATACAATTCAGTACCCTATCCTAAAGCTTGCTGTTAGGAGGGAATCTGCAGCTTGCAGTGAAGGCGTTTCCAGAGGGGAGTCTAATGAGGGCAAACATTTGATGGTAGCAGCTTCCCTGCGGGACGCAAGCTGCAGATTCCCTCCTAACAACAAGCTTTAGGATAGGGTACTGAATTGTAACTTACTTTCGCCTAATAATGCGATTTTGGCAAAGAGAGTATCTCCCGCAGGGAAGCTGCTGTCATCAAATGTTTGCCCTTGTTAGACTCATCTCTGGAAGCGCTTTCACTGCAAGGTGCAGATTCCCTCCTAACAGCAAGCTGTAGGACAGTGTACTGAATTGTAACTTTAATGCGGCTAATAATGCGATTATGGAAAAGAGAGTATCTCCCGCAGGAAAGCTGCTAACATCAAATGTTTGCCCTCATTAGACTCCCCTCTGGAAGCGCTTTCACTGTAAGCTGCAGATTCCCTCCTAACACCAAGCTTTAGGATAGGGTACTGAATTGTATCTTACTTTCGCCTAAAAATGTGATTTTGTAAAAGAGAGTATCTCCCGCAGGGAAGCTGCTACTATCAAATGTTTGCCCTCATTAGACTCCCCTCTGGAAGCGCTTTCACTGCAAGCTGCAGATTCCATCCTAACAGCAAGCTTTAGGATAGTGTACTGAATTGTAACTTTACTGCGGCTTAGAATGCGATTTTGCAAAAGGGAGTATCTCCCGCAGGGAAGCTGCTACCATCAAATGTTTGCCCTCGTTAGACTCATCTCTGGAAGCGCTTTCACTGCAAGGTGCAGATTCCCTCCTAACAGCAAGCTTTAGGATAGGGTACTGAATTGTAACTTACTTTCGCATAATAATGCGATTTTGGCAAAGAGAGTATCTCCCGCAGGGAAGCTGCTACCATCAAATGTTTCCCTCATTAGACTCCCCTCTGGAATCGCTTTCACTGCAAGCCACATATTCGCTCTTAACAGCAAGCTTTAGGATAGTGTACTGAATTGTAACTTACTTTTGCCTAATAATGCGATTTTGGCAAAGAGAGTATCTCCCGCAGGGAAGCTGCTACCATCAAATGTTTGCCCTCATTAGACTCCCCTCTGGAAGCGCTTTCACTGCAAGCTGCAGATTCCCTCCTAACAGCAAGCTTTAGGATAGGCTACTGAATTGTAACTTACTTTCGCCTAATAATGCGATTTTGGCAAAGAGACTATCTCCCGCAGGGAAGCTGCTACCATCAGATGCTGGCTCTCGTTAAAGTCCTCTCTTGAAGCACTTTCACTGCAAGCTGCAGATTCCCTCCTAACAGCAAGCTTTAGGATAGGGTACTGAATTGTAACTTACTTTCGCCTAATAAAGTGATTTTGGAAAAGAGAGTATCTCCCGCAGGGAAGCTGCTACCATCAAGTGTTTGCCCTCTTTAGACTTCCCTCTGGAAGCGCTTTCACTGCAAGCTGCAGATTCCCCTGGTGGAGCTTGAGGCCATTCCCTCTTGTCCTGTCCCCTGTCACTTTGGAGAAATGGCCATCATCCTCCTCTCTACAATCTCCTTTCAGGTAATTGTAGAGAGCAATGAAGTCTCCCCTCAGCGTCCTTTTCTCCAGACTAAACAACCCCAGTCCTCTCAGCTGTTTCTCATAAGGCCATGTGTGTACATAAAAAAGCGCTGACTTTTTTGAGAGGAACTAGGAGCACTACAGACAGACAGAGGATTATAAAAAGGGGAGGGACTAGCACAAAGATTCAGAAACAGTAAGAGGAGCAAAGGGGAGTATCAACAGAATGAGGAACGCAAATTGGTAGAAAGATGGAAAAGGAGAAAAAAAGTATGGACAGAGAACTGATACTGAAGACTGGGGGAAAAAAGAGAGAGAAAAGAGCACAGAAAAATTAAAGAGTAGGGGTATAGTGATACCTGGGAACAGTAATTGTAGCAGCACGAAAAATGAAAGGAACAAAAAAGTCCAGGTCTAAAATGTTCGTTACCTAGTTCCATCACTGTCACAACTAGCAATGTTGCAGTGACAGCACGCATACTGTTATTTCTTGTAAGGATGCTTTCAGACACATAGTAGTGTTGTTCTAGCTGAGAATGTAAGGCAGAGTTAATAAAACACAGCTGCTCCCCAGGCACTCTTTATACCTGTGAGGGCTTCACCACACCCCAGTCACAGGTGGTGGGTGGGAAGGGCCAGGGGGTATATAAGCTACAGGCCTTGCCTCTGGAGGTCATTTAGGTTGTGGTTTATCCTTGAGATTAGAGTTTTGCTGCTGTTTCAATTCATTATATACTTTAGGCTAGTTGGGTAAGTGGTGTTTCTTGGCTTTTTTTTTTGATTTTTTTTTTTTTCTGATCCTCTAAAGAAGCAGAGGCATCTGTTGGAGGAGGTATGAGCTTTGGAAGAGTCCAGGCAAAGCAGCACATACAGCTGTAACTATGGGGCTTTTTTGTCAGTAATTTTTGATTGGGTGTTGGAGGGGGCAAGATGTTTTAATGGTTTGTTTTCCTTCTTTGTTTTTTTTCTGGGTGCTTTGCCTCGAGTTTTTAGTTACGGGATGATTTGTTGTTGTTCCTCATTCTGTGTGGCATGATGTATTGGCCCTAGGGGCTCTGCAGTTTGTAATGGGCATCTTGTGGGTGATAATAACCTGGAATGAGCCTTGTTGGCCTGTGGTAGGAAGTTGAGTCTGTGGGTTGGTGGAAGATAGAAGGGGCCAGGGGAGCCTTGGGAAGGGCTCAGGAGCCCAGCTCCCAAGGAACAGCAACACAGAAGGGTCAGGGGGGTTAAAATATAGGACAGGTTCTGTTAAGAAGGAGCAGGGTTCCTTCTCTGATACTTCAGGGGTAGAAAAGGGCTTTAATGGTTTGGGGAAAGGGAGATGGGTTCATCAGTCTTTCTTGGGTCAGTTTGGTGGTCAGATGCAAGTGCCATTCAGGTGTCTGTTGTTCTAGTCTCTCTGTAGCCAACGAGGTAACGATGAGGTTGAGACACAAGTTGAAAAGCATTAGTTACCCTAAGAAATGTAATCTCTAGGGCTGTGAGATCTCTGCTCCCTTATACTTTCTACTTATTGTGTTCCTCAACCAACTTCTTTGCATCCATCCTGTCTCCATCCATCTGAATGTCCAGAGAAGAGTACTGTAGCTGGTGAGGGGGCTGGTGAATAAGCCTTATGAGGAGTGGCTGAGAGGGCTGGGGGTGTTTAGCCTGGAGAAGAGGAGGCTGAGGGGAGACCTCATTGCTGAAAGGAGGTTGTGGAGATAAAGGAGCTGGCCACCTCTCCAAAGTGACAGGGGACAGGACAAGAGGGAATAGCCTCAAGCTCTGCCAGGGAAGGTTCAGGCTGTACATCAGGAAAAAATATTTCACTGAAAGGGTTATTAGGGATGGGCAAAGGCTGCCCAAGGAGGTGGTAGAGTCACCTTCCCTGGAGGTGTTTAAAGGACGGGTGGCCGAAGTGCTGAGGGACGTGGTTTAGTGATTGATAGGAATGGTTGGACTCAATGATCCAATGGGTCTTTTCCAACCGGGTGATCCTATGAATATCAGACACCTTGCTACTTAAACATATGGACTCACTGCCTATCTACAGTGCAGGATTCTGCCGCTTGTTTCCCTTGCATTTCTCAGGGAAGAGATTGGATATTGTTTTGGCTCGTAACAGTTAGCAGCTGAGCAACTCTTTTTCATCTGGTCTGTGGGCACACAAGCCTCCCTTATTTAGTAGAGTTTTGGATTTTTCCTGAACTTACCAGTGAGGTTTGCTTTGTTATTGCTTACAGCGGTTGTTACCTTGTCCCTGTTATCCATTGTGTTTTTTCACGGTCATTGAGTTTCCAATTTAGGTCTTAGAGCAGTCAAATCCCACTGTTGCGAGTTTTTCATTGGCTGACTGCCTCTGTAATTCCAGTCTCCATTGCTGTGTGGTGAGTGTCCTGTGTTTTTATGTCTTCTGTGTTAATAATCTTTACTGGGTTTTGATAAGAATATTCTTTTTCAAGTTCTTCTTGTTTACTCCTGTGACTAAAGTCTGGTAACTTCCTAGAATTAGGATCTCCATGGCTCATCTTTCTTTTGTCCTGGGTATCACCACTACTGGTCCTACAACTTAAGTGGTGAGGAGGAGAGGAGAAGCAAGCAGACAGCAGAGAATTTTGGGGTGCCGGTGAGGTAGTCAGGCTTTTTCTCATCATTGTGGGGCTGATGGTGAGGAGGAAGTTGAGTATGTCTAGAAGAGCAAAGTGTTCTTTGGCAACATAGTATTTACTTTTGGTTTGGCAGGCACTGTGTGGGCCACCTTGGGAATGGGAAGAGCATTTGAGATGAGCTGGGTAGTAGGGAGAAGGAGCATGGGGCAGACTTCTCACAGGTGTGAGTAATTCTCTTAATTTAATTACCCTGGGTGATAACAGCTGCAGCATCTGACATAAGAACTGCTGTGGAGCAAGTGAGTGGAAGAACATGGCAGTTAGGCAGAGCAAGTTGTCATGTAAGGTGCTGACATTGATCAGTGCAATGCTGGCTGTTGGCACTATTTTAGTTTTCTCATTGGTTTTCTTACAGATGGCCAAGTGGAACCTGGCAACTGTAGGATCATCCCAGGGAGCTGATGCTCTTGGAGTTTTTTCTGCTGAGGAAGCCTCCTGGTGGTCTGAAAGCTAAGTTGAGGGATGGGGGCAGGGGTGGGGTGTGACAGAGGGGAGAAGGCTGGGGATGGCAGGGTGGAGTTTTAAAAGTAGCCTAGGGGAGAGGGCTGTGCAGGAAATGTCCCCTTTGGGCATGGAGAGCTGGAGGGTGTTACTTCTCAGCCCAAAGCTAGCATGTTCCAGGTAGGGCCGTTCCAGCTTGTCTGTGCTGTGTGCTTTATATTCTGTTTCTCTTTCATGTTTCTTAAGCCTTGATGTCCCCTTTGCTTTAAAGGAATGCAGCATATGACTTGAGCAGCATCTCGAGGGTCTTGAATGCCTGTACTCATGGGTACAATGCCAATTAGGCACTGTTCTTCTTGCATCATAACCTAAGTGTGGATTGGCTTCACATTTTCAAAGTTTCTAGTCAGCCATCTTTTCCTGTGACCTTGCAGACTGTGTTGGTGGCCACAATTGCTAGTCTTATATTTTCAAGGATCCCTGTAGGCCTAAGACTTCTTCCATGCATCTTGTGTCTTTAGACATTTAAAAGGTGATCCTCTCACGTACATCATCCCAGTCTTGGCCACATACCATTGTAATGAGGGATCCTTTACAGCATGCCGGACATGCCTCGAGCACCATATCTAGGGTCCTGAATGCTTGTACCCATCAATGCACTGTCGATTGGGCACTGCTTTTCTTGCATCGTGCTCCTAAAGCCGGGATCGTTCTCGTGTTTTGGCACTGTGTTTTTCTCCTTGTTTTCCTTGCAGATGCTGAAGAGGAACCCAGTGACTGCAGGATTATTTCTGTTAGCTGATGTGATTTGAGCTGCTTTGGCCAAGGACAGCTTCATTCGTGGCCCTCTGAAAGCTAAGTTGAGGGACCAGATTTGGGAAGTGGGAGGCGGGTTGGGGATAGCAGGGAGGGGTTTTGAAGGTAGCCTAGGCTGTGCAGGGAGAGTTGTCTTTGGGCAGGTGAAGGCAGAGGGGCGTACTTCTCAGCCCAAACCCTGCATGGGCAGGGCAGTTCCAGCCTGTATCTGTTGTTATCTAGTTTGTGTAGTCACTGTGCTGTGTCTGAAATTTTCTGCAGGTCTTGATGTCCTCTTTTGTACTCGAGGCATGCCGGATGTGCCTTGGGCACCATGTCTAGGGTCCCAAATGCTCGTACTCATCAAAGCAGTGTCGATGGGGCACTGCTTTTCTTTCTTCACATTTTTAAAGCGTGGATCGCTCTTGTGTTTTGGAAGCATCCGGTCAGTTGTCTTCTGCTGCAGCCTTGCAGCCGGCCTTATTATCCAGGATAGTTAGTCTTCCGTTTTGTTGGATCCCTGTTCTGGGACTTGTTCCATCCATCCTCTGCATCTTTAGGACTTTAAAAGGGTTTCTTGCCCGTTCATCTTGCCAGTTGCAGCCACATCTCTTTGGAACCATCTTTGCTTTTCCAGGGCTACTGTAGGTTCTTCCTCAGAGCCCTGTCCATTGCCTTGCCCATTGGCAAGCGTGGTCCAAGAGTCCTCCATGTTGCTGCAAATCTTCTTTTGTCCTCGGTTCACGACATCGGTCTTGTGTGTTAGTGTTCCGTGTGTATTTGTGTCCAGTTCAAGCTGCTCTGCCTGGTGCATGGAGGAGGTGATAAGAGTCAGCCAAGGTATAGCGGCCCGGTTCTTATCTTAATGTTTTAATGTGACTAGACCATGCAGTCTAGGGGCATCCATTACTTTGGAGAGCTAGCAGCCCTAAGTGTGGTAGTTTCTGCTAGTCTCTGAAACCATGGAGGGGATGCAGAGAAGTACTGTAGGGAAGCTGCTATGATCGAATTCTGGCTTTTGTTAGAGTCTTCTCTGGAAGCGCCTTCACTGCAAGCTGCAGAAGAATGTCTAACAGAATGGTTTAGTATAGGGTACTGAATTGTGACTTACTTTCGCCTAATAAGGCGATTTGGGAAAAGAGAGTGTCTCCCGCAGGGAAGATGCTAGCATGGAATGCTGCTGTTTCTGAATGTCTTCTCTTAGAGTGCTTTCAGTGCAAAGCAAGGCTTGTAGAATGTTCAGTCTCGGCTTGTGTACAGTAACATCAGAATGGCGGTTAAAGTGTCACTTTGAAATTTCATACCGTTCAGCACAAGGACTGCGGGGAATCTGCTACAATCAAATGCTGGCTCTCAGTAGAGTCTTCTCCGGAAGTGCTTTCACTTCAAGCTGGTTAAGCTCGACTAACAGAACGTTTAATATAAGGTACTGAGTTGAGACTGAACTGCACCTCCACCCCCTGCGGCCCTGCTCTTACCCCCTGCGGCCCTGCTCTTACCCCCTGCGGCCCTGCTCTTACCCCCTGCGGCCCTGCTCTTACCCCCTGCGGCCCTGCTCTTACCCCCTGCGGCCCTGCTCTTACCCCCTGCGGCCCTGCTCTTACCCCCTGCGGCCCTGCTCTTACCCTTGTCCGGTATTTTCCGCACTTGCCTGGCCCGACTTGGGCCCCTCCCGGCCCGACTTGGGCCCTTGTCCCGTGTTCTCCGCCCTTGTCCGCCCCTCTGTGGCCTTGTCCTGTGTTCTCCGCCCTTGTCCGCCCCTCTGTGGCCTTGTCCCGTGTTCTCCGCCCTTGTCCGCCCCTCTGTGGCCTTGTCCCGTGTTCTCCGCACTTGTCCGGTATTTTCCGCACTTGCCCGGCCCGACTTGGGCCCCTCCCGGCCCGACTTGGGCCCCTGTCCCGTGTTCTCTGCCCTTGTCCGCCCCTCTGTGCCCTTGTCCTGTGTTCTCTGCCCTTGTCCGCCCCTCTGTGCCCTTGTCCCGTGTTCTCCGCCCTTGTCCGCCCCTCTGTGCCCTTGTCCCGTGTTCTCCGCCCTTGTCCGCCAATCTGTGGCCTTGTCCCGTGTTCTCTGCCATTGTCCGCCACTCTGTGGCCTTGTCCCGTGTTCTCTGCCATTGTCCGCCACTCAGTGGCCTTGTACTGTGTTCTCCACACTTGTCCGACCCTCTTTCCCTTTGTCCCGTGTTCTCCGCCCTTGTCCGCCCCTCTGTGGCCTTGTCCCGTATTGTCCGCCCCTCTGGGCCCGTGTCCCGTATTCTCTGGGCCCGTGTCCCGTATTCTCTGGGCCCGTGTCCCGTATTCTCTGGGCCCGTGTCCCGTATTCTCTGGGCCCGTGTCCCGTATTCTCTGGGCCCGTGTCCCGTATTCTCTGGGCCCGTGTCCCGTATTCTCTGGGCCCGTGTCCCGTATTCTCTGGGCCCGTGTCCCGTATTCTCTGGGCCCGTGTCCCGTATTCTCTGGGCCCGTGTCCCGTATTCTCTGGGCCCGTGTCCCGTATTCTCTGGGCCCGTGTCCCGTATTCTCTGGGCCCGTGTCCCGTATTCTCTGGGCCCGTGTCCCGTATTCTCTGGGCCCGTGTCCCGTATTCTCTGGGCCCGTGTCCCGTATTCTCTGGGCCCGTGTCCCGTATTCTCTGGGCCCGTGTCCCGTATTCTCTGGGCCCGTGTCCCGTATTCTCTGGGCCCGTGTCCCGTATTCTCTGGGCCCGTGTCCCGTATTCTCTGGGCCCGTGTCCCGTATTCTCTGGGCCCGTGTCCCGTATTCTCTGGGCCCGTGTCCCGTATTCTCTGGGCCCGTGTCCCGTATTCTCTGGGCCCGTGTCCCGTATTCTCTGAACTTGTCGGGCCCTCTTTGCCCTTGTCCCGTATTCTCCGAACTTGTCGGGCCCTCTTTGCACTTGTCCGCCCGTCTTCGCCCTTTTTCGGTATTCCCCGCACTTGTCCGCCCGTGTTTGCCCTTTTCCGGTATTCCCCGCACTTGTCCGCCCGTGTTTGCCCTTTTCCGGTATTCCCCGCACTTGTCCGCCCGTGTTTGCCCTTGCCCCGCCCCTCTTTGCCCTTGCCCCGCCCCTCTTTGCCCTTGCCCCGCCCCTCTTTGCCCTTGCCCCGCCCCTCTTTGCCCTTGCCCCGCCCCTCTTTGCCCTTGCCCCGCCCCTCTTTGCCCTTGCCCCGCCCCTCTTTGCCCTTGCCCCGCCCCTCTTTGCCCTTGCCCCGCCCCTCTTTGCCCTTGCCCCGCCCCTCTTTGCCCTTGCCCCGCCCCTCTTTGCCCTTGCCCCGCCCCTCTTTGCCCTTGCCCCGCCCCTCTTTGCCCTTGCCCCGCCCCTCTTTGCCCTTGCCCCGCCCCTCTTTGCCCTTGCCCCGCCCCTCTTTGCCCTTGCCCCGCCCCTCTTTGCCCTTGCCCCGCCCCTCTTTGCCCTTGCCCCGCCCCTCTTTGCCCTTGCCCCGCCCCTCTTTGCCCTTGCCCCGCCCCTCTTTGCCCTTGCCCCGCCCCTCTTTGCCCTTGCCCCGCCCCTCTTTGCCCTTGCCCCGCCCCTCTTTGCCCTTGCCCCGCCCCTCTTTGCCCTTGCCCCGCCCCTCTTTGCCCTTGCCCTGTATTCTCCGCATTTCTCCTCCCCAACTTTGCCCTTGTCCGAACCTCTTGGCACTTGTCCGCCCCTCTTTGGCCTTGTCCTGTATTCTCCGCATTTCTCCTCCCCAACTTTGCCCTTGTCCGAACCTCTTGGCACTTGTCCGCCCCTCTTGGCACTTGTCCCGTATTCTCCGCACTTGTCCATCCCTCCTTGCACTTGTCCCGTATTCTCCGCACTTGTCCATCCCTCCTTGCACTTGTCCCGTATTCTCCGCACTTGTCCATCCCTCCTTGCACTTGTCCCGTATTCTCCGCACTTGTCCATCCCTCCTTGCACTTGTCCCGTATTCTCCGCACTTGTCCATCCCTCCTTGCACTTGTCCCGTATTCTCCGCACTTGTCCATCCCTCCTTGCACTTGTCCCGTATTCTCCGCACTTGTCCATCCCTCCTTGCACTTGTCCCGTATTCTCCGCACTTGTCCATCCCTCCTTGCACTTGTCCCGTATTCTCCGCACTTGTCCATCCCTCCTTGCACTTGTCCCGTATTCTCCGCACTTGTCCATCCCTCCTTGCACTTGTCCCGTATTCTCCGCACTTGTCCATCCCTCCTTGCACTTGTCCCGTATTCTCCGCACTTGTCCATCCCTCCTTGCACTTGTCCCGTATTCTCCGCACTTCTCCGCCCCTCTCTGCCCTTGTCCGCCCCTCTTTGCCCTTGTCCCTTATTCTCCGTACTTGTCCGCCCCTCTTGGCCTTTGTCCCGTATTCTCCGCACTTCTCCGCCCGTCTTGGCCCTTGTCCGCCTCTCTTTGTCCTTTTGCGCCCCTCTTTGCCTTTGTCCGCTCTTCTTTGCTCTTGTCCGCCCCTCTTTGTCCTTTTCCGGTGTTCTCCGCCCTTGTCCGCCCCTCTTTGCACTTGTCCCGTATTCTGTGCACTTGTCCGCCCCTCTTTGCCCTTGTCCACCCCTCTTTGCACTTGTCCTGTGTTCTCCGTACTTCTCCGCCCCACATTGCCCTTCTCCGCCTTTCTTTGCCGTGGTCCGCCCCTCTTTGCCCTTGTCCCGTATTTTCCACACTTGTACGCTCTTCTTTGCCCTTGTCCAACACTCTTTGAACTTGTCCACCCCTCATTGCCCTTGCCGCGTATTCTCCGCCCTTGTCCAACCATCTTTCCACTTGCCCCGTATTCTCCGCACTTGTCCGCCCCTCTTTGCCCTTGTCCGCCCCTCTTTGCCCTTGTCCGCCCCTCTTTGCCCTTGTCCGCCCCTCTTTGCCCTTGTCCGCCCCTCTTTGCCCTTGTCCGCCCCTCTTTGCCCTTGTCCGCCCCTCTTTGCCCTTGTCCGCCCCTCTTTGCCCTTGTCCGCCCCTCTTTGCCCTTGTCCGCCCCTCTTTGCCCTTGTCCGCCCCTCTTTGCCCTTGTCCGCCCCTCTTTGCCCTTGTCCGCCCCTCTTTGCCCTTGTCCGCCCCTCTTTGCCCTTGTCCGCCCCTCTTTGCCCTTGTCCGCCCCTCTTTGCCCTTGTCCGCCCCTCTTTGCCCTTGTCCGCCCCTCTTTGCCCTTGTCCGCCCCTCTTTGCCCTTGTCCGCCCCTCTTTGCCCTTGTCCGCCCCTCTTTGCCCTTGTCCGCCCCTCTTTGCCCTTGTCCGCCCCTCTTTGCCCTTGTCCGCCCCTCTTTGCCCTTGTCCGCCCCTCTTTGCCCTTGTCCGCCCCTCTTTGCCCTTGTCCGCCCCTCTTTGCCCTTGTCCGCCCCTCTTTGCCCTTGTCCGCCCCTCTTTGCCCTTGTCCGCCCCTCTTTGCCCTTGTCCGCCCCTCTTTGCCCTTGTCCGCCCCTCTTTGCCCTTGTCCGCCCCTCTTTGCCCTTGTCCGCCCCTCTTTGCCCTTGTCCGCCCCTCTTTGCCCTTGTCCGCCCCTCTTTGCCCTTGTCCGCCCCTCTTTGCCCTTGTCCGCCCCTCTTTGCCCTTGTCCGCCCCTCTTTGCCCTTGTCCGCCCCTCTTTGCCCTTGTCCGCCCCTCTTTGCCCTTGTCCGCCCCTCTTTGCCCTTGTCCGCCCCTCTTTGCCCTTGTCCGCCCCTCTTTGCCCTTGTCCGCCCCTCTTTGCCCTTGTCCGCCCCTCTTTGCCCTTGTCCGCCCCTCTTTGCCCTTGTCCGCCCCTCTTTGCCCTTGTCCGCCCCTCTTTGCCCTTGTCCGCCCCTCTTTGCCCTTGTCCGCCCCTCTTTGCCCTTGTCCGCCCCTCTTTGCCCTTGTCCGCCCCTCTTTGCCCTTGTCCGCCCCTCTTTGCCCTTGTCCGCCCCTCTTTGCCCTTGTCCGCCCCTCTTTGCCCTTGTCCGCCCCTCTTTGCCCTTGTCCGCCCCTCTTTGCCCTTGTCCGCCCCTCTTTGCCCTTGTCCGCCCCTCTTTGCCCTTGTCCGCCCCTCTTTGCCCTTGTCCGCCCCTCTTTGCCCTTGTCCGCCCCTCTTTGCCCTTGTCCGCCCCTCTTTGCCCTTGTCCGCCCCTCTTTGCCCTTGTCCGCCCCTCTTTGCCCTTGTCCGCCCCTCTTTGCCCTTGTCCGCCCCTCTTTGCCCTTGTCCGCCCCTCTTTGCCCTTGTCCGCCCCTCTTTGCCCTTGTCCGCCCCTCTTTGCCCTTGTCCGCCCCTCTTTGCCCTTGTCCGCCCCTCTTTGCCCTTGTCCGCCCCTCTTTGCCCTTGTCCGCCCCTCTTTGCCCTTGTCCGCCCCTCTTTGCCCTTGTCCGCCCCTCTTTGCCCTTGTCCGCCCCTCTTTGCCCTTGTCCGCCCCTCTTTGCCCTTGTCCGCCCCTCTTTGCCCTTGTCCGCCCCTCTTTGCCCTTGTCCGCCCCTCTTTGCCCTTGTCCGCCCCTCTTTGCCCTTGTCCGCCCCTCTTTGCCCTTGTCCGCCCCTCTTTGCCCTTGTCCGCCCCTCTTTGCCCTTGTCCGCCCCTCTTTGCCCTTGTCCGCCCCTCTTTGCCCTTGTCCGCCCCTCTTTGCCCTTGTCCGCCCCTCTTTGCCCTTGTCCGCCCCTCTTTGCCCTTGTCCGCCCCTCTTTGCCCTTGTCCGCCCCTCTTTGCCCTTGTCCGCCCCTCTTTGCCCTTGTCCGCCCCTCTTTGCCCTTGTCCGCCCCTCTTTGCCCTTGTCCGCCCCTCTTTGCCCTTGTCCGCCCCTCTTTGCCCTTGTCCGCCCCTCTTTGCCCTTGTCCGCCCCTCTTTGCCCTTGTCCGCCCCTCTTTGCCCTTGTCCGCCCCTCTTTGCCCTTGTCCGCCCCTCTTTGCCCTTGTCCGCCCCTCTTTGCCCTTGTCCGCCCCTCTTTGCCCTTGTCCGCCCCTCTTTGCCCTTGTCCGCCCCTCTTTGCCCTTGTCCGCCCCTCTTTGCCCTTGTCCGCCCCTCTTTGCCCTTGTCCGCCCCTCTTTGCCCTTGTCCGCCCCTCTTTGCCCTTGTCCGCCCCTCTTTGCCCTTGTCCGCCCCTCTTTGCCCTTGTCCGCCCCTCTTTGCCCTTGTCCGCCCCTCTTTGCCCTTGTCCGCCCCTCTTTGCCCTTGTCCGCCCCTCTTTGCCCTTGTCCGCCCCTCTTTGCCCTTGTCCGCCCCTCTTTGCCCTTGTCCGCCCCTCTTTGCCCTTGTCCGCCCCTCTTTGCCCTTGTCCGCCCCTCTTTGCCCTTGTCCGCCCCTCTTTGCCCTTGTCCGCCCCTCTTTGCCCTTGTCCGCCCCTCTTTGCCCTTGTCCGCCCCTCTTTGCCCTTGTCCGCCCCTCTTTGCCCTTGTCCGCCCCTCTTTGCCCTTGTCCGCCCCTCTTTGCCCTTGTCCGCCCCTCTTTGCCCTTGTCCGCCCCTCTTTGCCCTTGTCCGCCCCTCTTTGCCCTTGTCCGCCCCTCTTTGCCCTTGTCCGCCCCTCTTTGCCCTTGTCCGCCCCTCTTTGCCCTTGTCCGCCCCTCTTTGCCCTTGTCCGCCCCTCTTTGCCCTTGTCCGCCCCTCTTTGCCCTTGTCCGCCCCTCTTTGCCCTTGTCCGCCCCTCTTTGCCCTTGTCCGCCCCTCTTTGCCCTTGTCCGCCCCTCTTTGCCCTTGTCCGCCCCTCTTTGCCCTTGTCCGCCCCTCTTTGCCCTTGTCCGCCCCTCTTTGCCCTTGTCCGCCCCTCTTTGCCCTTGTCCGCCCCTCTTTGCCCTTGTCCGCCCCTCTTTGCCCTTGTCCGCCCCTCTTTGCCCTTGTCCGCCCCTCTTTGCCCTTGTCCGCCCCTCTTTGCCCTTGTCCGCCCCTCTTTGCCCTTGTCCGCCCCTCTTTGCCCTTGTCCGCCCCTCTTTGCCCTTGTCCGCCCCTCTTTGCCCTTGTCCGCCCCTCTTTGCCCTTGTCCGCCCCTCTTTGCCCTTGTCCGCCCCTCTTTGCCCTTGTCCGCCCCTCTTTGCCCTTGTCCGCCCCTCTTTGCCCTTGTCCGCCCCTCTTTGCCCTTGTCCGCCCCTCTTTGCCCTTGTCCGCCCCTCTTTGCCCTTGTCCGCCCCTCTTTGCCCTTGTCCGCCCCTCTTTGCCCTTGTCCGCCCCTCTTTGCCCTTGTCCGCCCCTCTTTGCCCTTGTCCGCCCCTCTTTGCCCTTGTCCGCCCCTCTTTGCCCTTGTCCGCCCCTCTTTGCCCTTGTCCGCCCCTCTTTGCCCTTGTCCGCCCCTCTTTGCCCTTGTCCGCCCCTCTTTGCCCTTGTCCGCCCCTCTTTGCC
The DNA here is from genome assembly GCF_032191515.1 of Phaenicophaeus curvirostris. NCBI lineage: Eukaryota > Metazoa > Chordata > Aves > Cuculiformes > Cuculidae > Phaenicophaeus > Phaenicophaeus curvirostris. The sequence goes on from NW_027206738.1 coordinate 497,789, forward strand.
CTTGTCCGCCCCTCTTTGCCCTTGTCCGCCCCTCTTTGCCCTTGTCCGCCCCTCTTTGCCCTTGTCCGCCCCTCTTTGCCCTTGTCCGCCCCTCTTTGCCCTTGTCCGCCCCTCTTTGCCCTTGTCCGCCCCTCTTTGCCCTTGTCCGCCCCTCTTTGCCCTTGTCCGCCCCTCTTTGCCCTTGTCCGCCCCTCTTTGCCCTTGTCCGCCCCTCTTTGCCCTTGTCCGCCCCTCTTTGCCCTTGTCCGCCCCTCTTTGCCCTTGTCCGCCCCTCTTTGCCCTTGTCCGCCCCTCTTTGCCCTTGTCCGCCCCTCTTTGCCCTTGTCCGCCCCTCTTTGCCCTTGTCCGCCCCTCTTTGCCCTTGTCCGCCCCTCTTTGCCCTTGTCCGCCCCTCTTTGCCCTTGTCCGCCCCTCTTTGCCCTTGTCCGCCCCTCTTTGCCCTTGTCCGCCCCTCTTTGCCCTTGTCCGCCCCTCTTTGCCCTTGTCCGCCCCTCTTTGCCCTTGTCCGCCCCTCTTTGCCCTTGTCCGCCCCTCTTTGCCCTTGTCCGCCCCTCTTTGCCCTTGTCCGCCCCTCTTTGCCCTTGTCCGCCCCTCTTTGCCCTTGTCCGCCCCTCTTTGCCCTTGTCCGCCCCTCTTTGCCCTTGTCCGCCCCTCTTTGCCCTTGTCCGCCCCTCTTTGCCCTTGTCCGCCCCTCTTTGCCCTTGTCCGCCCCTCTTTGCCCTTGTCCGCCCCTCTTTGCCCTTGTCCGCCCCTCTTTGCCCTTGTCCGCCCCTCTTTGCCCTTGTCCGCCCCTCTTTGCCCTTGTCCGCCCCTCTTTGCCCTTGTCCGCCCCTCTTTGCCCTTGTCCGCCCCTCTTTGCCCTTGTCCGCCCCTCTTTGCCCTTGTCCGCCCCTCTTTGCCCTTGTCCGCCCCTCTTTGCCCTTGTCCGCCCCTCTTTGCCCTTGTCCGCCCCTCTTTGCCCTTGTCCGCCCCTCTTTGCCCTTGTCCGCCCCTCTTTGCCCTTGTCCGCCCCTCTTTGCCCTTGTCCGCCCCTCTTTGCCCTTGTCCGCCCCTCTTTGCCCTTGTCCGCCCCTCTTTGCCCTTGTCCGCCCCTCTTTGCCCTTGTCCGCCCCTCTTTGCCCTTGTCCGCCCCTCTTTGCCCTTGTCCGCCCCTCTTTGCCCTTGTCCGCCCCTCTTTGCCCTTGTCCGCCCCTCTTTGCCCTTGTCCGCCCCTCTTTGCCCTTGTCCGCCCCTCTTTGCCCTTGTCCGCCCCTCTTTGCCCTTGTCCGCCCCTCTTTGCCCTTGTCCGCCCCTCTTTGCCCTTGTCCGCCCCTCTTTGCCCTTGTCCGCCCCTCTTTGCCCTTGTCCGCCCCTCTTTGCCCTTGTCCGCCCCTCTTTGCCCTTGTCCGCCCCTCTTTGCCCTTGTCCGCCCCTCTTTGCCCTTGTCCGCCCCTCTTTGCCCTTGTCCGCCCCTCTTTGCCCTTGTCCGCCCCTCTTTGCCCTTGTCCGCCCCTCTTTGCCCTTGTCCGCCCCTCTTTGCCCTTGTCCGCCCCTCTTTGCCCTTGTCCGCCCCTCTTTGCCCTTGTCCGCCCCTCTTTGCCCTTGTCCGCCCCTCTTTGCCCTTGTCCGCCCCTCTTTGCCCTTGTCCGCCCCTCTTTGCCCTTGTCCGCCCCTCTTTGCCCTTGTCCGCCCCTCTTTGCCCTTGTCCGCCCCTCTTTGCCCTTGTCCGCCCCTCTTTGCCCTTGTCCGCCCCTCTTTGCCCTTGTCCGCCCCTCTTTGCCCTTGTCCGCCCCTCTTTGCCCTTGTCCGCCCCTCTTTGCCCTTGTCCGCCCCTCTTTGCCCTTGTCCGCCCCTCTTTGCCCTTGTCCGCCCCTCTTTGCCCTTGTCCGCCCCTCTTTGCCCTTGTCCGCCCCTCTTTGCCCTTGTCCGCCCCTCTTTGCCCTTGTCCGCCCCTCTTTGCCCTTGTCCGCCCCTCTTTGCCCTTGTCCGCCCCTCTTTGCCCTTGTCCGCCCCTCTTTGCCCTTGTCCGCCCCTCTTTGCCCTTGTCCGCCCCTCTTTGCCCTTGTCCGCCCCTCTTTGCCCTTGTCCGCCCCTCTTTGCCCTTGTCCGCCCCTCTTTGCCCTTGTCCGCCCCTCTTTGCCCTTGTCCGCCCCTCTTTGCCCTTGTCCGCCCCTCTTTGCCCTTGTCCGCCCCTCTTTGCCCTTGTCCGCCCCTCTTTGCCCTTGTCCGCCCCTCTTTGCCCTTGTCCGCCCCTCTTTGCCCTTGTCCGCCCCTCTTTGCCCTTGTCCGCCCCTCTTTGCCCTTGTCCGCCCCTCTTTGCCCTTGTCCGCCCCTCTTTGCCCTTGTCCGCCCCTCTTTGCCCTTGTCCGCCCCTCTTTGCCCTTGTCCGCCCCTCTTTGCCCTTGTCCGCCCCTCTTTGCCCTTGTCCGCCCCTCTTTGCCCTTGTCCGCCCCTCTTTGCCCTTGTCCGCCCCTCTTTGCCCTTGTCCGCCCCTCTTTGCCCTTGTCCGCCCCTCTTTGCCCTTGTCCGCCCCTCTTTGCCCTTGTCCGCCCCTCTTTGCCCTTGTCCGCCCCTCTTTGCCCTTGTCCGCCCCTCTTTGCCCTTGTCCGCCCCTCTTTGCCCTTGTCCGCCCCTCTTTGCCCTTGTCCGCCCCTCTTTGCCCTTGTCCGCCCCTCTTTGCCCTTGTCCGCCCCTCTTTGCCCTTGTCCGCCCCTCTTTGCCCTTGTCCGCCCCTCTTTGCCCTTGTCCGCCCCTCTTTGCCCTTGTCCGCCCCTCTTTGCCCTTGTCCGCCCCTCTTTGCCCTTGTCCGCCCCTCTTTGCCCTTGTCCGCCCCTCTTTGCCCTTGTCCGCCCCTCTTTGCCCTTGTCCGCCCCTCTTTGCCCTTGTCCGCCCCTCTTTGCCCTTGTCCGCCCCTCTTTGCCCTTGTCCGCCCCTCTTTGCCCTTGTCCGCCCCTCTTTGCCCTTGTCCGCCCCTCTTTGCCCTTGTCCGCCCCTCTTTGCCCTTGTCCGCCCCTCTTTGCCCTTGTCCGCCCCTCTTTGCCCTTGTCCGCCCCTCTTTGCCCTTGTCCGCCCCTCTTTGCCCTTGTCCGCCCCTCTTTGCCCTTGTCCGCCCCTCTTTGCCCTTGTCCGCCCCTCTTTGCCCTTGTCCGCCCCTCTTTGCCCTTGTCCGCCCCTCTTTGCCCTTGTCCGCCCCTCTTTGCCCTTGTCCGCCCCTCTTTGCCCTTGTCCGCCCCTCTTTGCCCTTGTCCGCCCCTCTTTGCCCTTGTCCGCCCCTCTTTGCCCTTGTCCGCCCCTCTTTGCCCTTGTCCGCCCCTCTTTGCCCTTGTCCGCCCCTCTTTGCCCTTGTCCGCCCCTCTTTGCCCTTGTCCGCCCCTCTTTGCCCTTGTCCGCCCCTCTTTGCCCTTGTCCGCCCCTCTTTGCCCTTGTCCGCCCCTCTTTGCCCTTGTCCGCCCCTCTTTGCCCTTGTCCGCCCCTCTTTGCCCTTGTCCGCCCCTCTTTGCCCTTGTCCGCCCCTCTTTGCCCTTGTCCGCCCCTCTTTGCCCTTGTCCGCCCCTCTTTGCCCTTGTCCGCCCCTCTTTGCCCTTGTCCGCCCCTCTTTGCCCTTGTCCGCCCCTCTTTGCCCTTGTCCGCCCCTCTTTGCCCTTGTCCGCCCCTCTTTGCCCTTGTCCGCCCCTCTTTGCCCTTGTCCGCCCCTCTTTGCCCTTGTCCGCCCCTCTTTGCCCTTGTCCGCCCCTCTTTGCCCTTGTCCGCCCCTCTTTGCCCTTGTCCGCCCCTCTTTGCCCTTGTCCGCCCCTCTTTGCCCTTGTCCGCCCCTCTTTGCCCTTGTCCGCCCCTCTTTGCCCTTGTCCGCCCCTCTTTGCCCTTGTCCGCCCCTCTTTGCCCTTGTCCGCCCCTCTTTGCCCTTGTCCGCCCCTCTTTGCCCTTGTCCGCCCCTCTTTGCCCTTGTCCGCCCCTCTTTGCCCTTGTCCGCCCCTCTTTGCCCTTGTCCGCCCCTCTTTGCCCTTGTCCGCCCCTCTTTGCCCTTGTCCGCCCCTCTTTGCCCTTGTCCGCCCCTCTTTGCCCTTGTCCGCCCCTCTTTGCCCTTGTCCGCCCCTCTTTGCCCTTGTCCGCCCCTCTTTGCCCTTGTCCGCCCCTCTTTGCCCTTGTCCGCCCCTCTTTGCCCTTGTCCGCCCCTCTTTGCCCTTGTCCGCCCCTCTTTGCCCTTGTCCGCCCCTCTTTGCCCTTGTCCGCCCCTCTTTGCCCTTGTCCGCCCCTCTTTGCCCTTGTCCGCCCCTCTTTGCCCTTGTCCGCCCCTCTTTGCCCTTGTCCGCCCCTCTTTGCCCTTGTCCGCCCCTCTTTGCCCTTGTCCGCCCCTCTTTGCCCTTGTCCGCCCCTCTTTGCCCTTGTCCGCCCCTCTTTGCCCTTGTCCGCCCCTCTTTGCCCTTGTCCGCCCCTCTTTGCCCTTGTCCGCCCCTCTTTGCCCTTGTCCGCCCCTCTTTGCCCTTGTCCGCCCCTCTTTGCCCTTGTCCGCCCCTCTTTGCCCTTGTCCGCCCCTCTTTGCCCTTGTCCGCCCCTCTTTGCCCTTGTCCGCCCCTCTTTGCCCTTGTCCGCCCCTCTTTGCCCTTGTCCGCCCCTCTTTGCCCTTGTCCGCCCCTCTTTGCCCTTGTCCGCCCCTCTTTGCCCTTGTCCGCCCCTCTTTGCCCTTGTCCGCCCCTCTTTGCCCTTGTCCGCCCCTCTTTGCCCTTGTCCGCCCCTCTTTGCCCTTGTCCGCCCCTCTTTGCCCTTGTCCGCCCCTCTTTGCCCTTGTCCGCCCCTCTTTGCCCTTGTCCGCCCCTCTTTGCCCTTGTCCGCCCCTCTTTGCCCTTGTCCGCCCCTCTTTGCCCTTGTCCGCCCCTCTTTGCCCTTGTCCGCCCCTCTTTGCCCTTGTCCGCCCCTCTTTGCCCTTGTCCGCCCCTCTTTGCCCTTGTCCGCCCCTCTTTGCCCTTGTCCGCCCCTCTTTGCCCTTGTCCGCCCCTCTTTGCCCTTGTCCGCCCCTCTTTGCCCTTGTCCGCCCCTCTTTGCCCTTGTCCGCCCCTCTTTGCCCTTGTCCGCCCCTCTTTGCCCTTGTCCGCCCCTCTTTGCCCTTGTCCGCCCCTCTTTGCCCTTGTCCGCCCCTCTTTGCCCTTGTCCGCCCCTCTTTGCCCTTGTCCGCCCCTCTTTGCCCTTGTCCGCCCCTCTTTGCCCTTGTCCGCCCCTCTTTGCCCTTGTCCGCCCCTCTTTGCCCTTGTCCGCCCCTCTTTGCCCTTGTCCGCCCCTCTTTGCCCTTGTCCGCCCCTCTTTGCCCTTGTCCGCCCCTCTTTGCCCTTGTCCGCCCCTCTTTGCCCTTGTCCGCCCCTCTTTGCCCTTGTCCGCCCCTCTTTGCCCTTGTCCGCCCCTCTTTGCCCTTGTCCGCCCCTCTTTGCCCTTGTCCGCCCCTCTTTGCCCTTGTCCGCCCCTCTTTGCCCTTGTCCGCCCCTCTTTGCCCTTGTCCGCCCCTCTTTGCCCTTGTCCGCCCCTCTTTGCCCTTGTCCGCCCCTCTTTGCCCTTGTCCGCCCCTCTTTGCCCTTGTCCGCCCCTCTTTGCCCTTGTCCGCCCCTCTTTGCCCTTGTCCGCCCCTCTTTGCCCTTGTCCGCCCCTCTTTGCCCTTGTCCGCCCCTCTTTGCCCTTGTCCGCCCCTCTTTGCCCTTGTCCGCCCCTCTTTGCCCTTGTCCGCCCCTCTTTGCCCTTGTCCGCCCCTCTTTGCCCTTGTCCGCCCCTCTTTGCCCTTGTCCGCCCCTCTTTGCCCTTGTCCGCCCCTCTTTGCCCTTGTCCGCCCCTCTTTGCCCTTGTCCGCCCCTCTTTGCCCTTGTCCGCCCCTCTTTGCCCTTGTCCGCCCCTCTTTGCCCTTGTCCGCCCCTCTTTGCCCTTGTCCGCCCCTCTTTGCCCTTGTCCGCCCCTCTTTGCCCTTGTCCGCCCCTCTTTGCCCTTGTCCGCCCCTCTTTGCCCTTGTCCGCCCCTCTTTGCCCTTGTCCGCCCCTCTTTGCCCTTGTCCGCCCCTCTTTGCCCTTGTCCGCCCCTCTTTGCCCTTGTCCGCCCCTCTTTGCCCTTGTCCGCCCCTCTTTGCCCTTGTCCCCCTCTTTGCCCTTGTCCGCCCCTCTTTGCCCTTGTCCGCCCCTCTTTGCCCTTGTCCGCCCCTCTTTGCCCTTGTCCGCCCCTCTTTGCCCTTGTCCGCCCCTCTTTGCCCTTGTCCGCCCCTCTTTGCCCTTGTCCGCCCCTCTTTGCCCTTGTCCGCCCCTCTTTGCCCTTGTCCGCCCCTCTTTGCCCTTGTCCGCCCCTCTTTGCCCTTGTCCGCCCCTCTTTGCCCTTGTCCGCCCCTCTTTGCCCTTGTCCGCCCCTCTTTGCCCTTGTCCGCCCCTCTTTGCCCTTGTCCGCCCCTCTTTGCCCTTGTCCGCCCCTCTTTGCCCTTGTCCGCCCCTCTTTGCCCTTGTCCGCCCCTCTTTGCCCTTGTCCGCCCCTCTTTGCCCTTGTCCGCCCCTCTTTGCCCTTGTCCGCCCCTCTTTGCCCTTGTCCGCCCCTCTTTGCCCTTGTCCGCCCCTCTTTGCCCTTGTCCGCCCCTCTTTGCCCTTGTCCGCCCCTCTTTGCCCTTGTCCGCCCCTCTTTGCCCTTGTCCGCCCCTCTTTGCCCTTGTCCGCCCCTCTTTGCCCTTGTCCGCCCCTCTTTGCCCTTGTCCGCCCCTCTTTGCCCTTGTCCGCCCCTCTTTGCCCTTGTCCGCCCCTCTTTGCCCTTGTCCGCCCCTCTTTGCCCTTGTCCGCCCCTCTTTGCCCTTGTCCGCCCCTCTTTGCCCTTGTCCGCCCCTCTTTGCCCTTGTCCGCCCCTCTTTGCCCTTGTCCGCCCCTCTTTGCCCTTGTCCGCCCCTCTTTGCCCTTGTCCGCCCCTCTTTGCCCTTGTCCGCCCCTCTTTGCCCTTGTCCGCCCCTCTTTGCCCTTGTCCGCCCCTCTTTGCCCTTGTCCGCCCCTCTTTGCCCTTGTCCGCCCCTCTTTGCCCTTGTCCGCCCCTCTTTGCCCTTGTCCGCCCCTCTTTGCCCTTGTCCGCCCCTCTTTGCCCTTGTCCGCCCCTCTTTGCCCTTGTCCGCCCCTCTTTGCCCTTGTCCGCCCCTCTTTGCCCTTGTCCGCCCCTCTTTGCCCTTGTCCGCCCCTCTTTGCCCTTGTCCGCCCCTCTTTGCCCTTGTCCGCCCCTCTTTGCCCTTGTCCGCCCCTCTTTGCCCTTGTCCGCCCCTCTTTGCCCTTGTCCGCCCCTCTTTGCCCTTGTCCGCCCCTCTTTGCCCTTGTCCGCCCCTCTTTGCCCTTGTCCGCCCCTCTTTGCCCTTGTCCGCCCCTCTTTGCCCTTGTCCGCCCCTCTTTGCCCTTGTCCGCCCCTCTTTGCCCTTGTCCGCCCCTCTTTGCCCTTGTCCGCCCCTCTTTGCCCTTGTCCGCCCCTCTTTGCCCTTGTCCGCCCCTCTTTGCCCTTGTCCGCCCCTCTTTGCCCTTGTCCGCCCCTCTTTGCCCTTGTCCGCCCCTCTTTGCCCTTGTCCGCCCCTCTTTGCCCTTGTCCGCCCCTCTTTGCCCTTGTCCGCCCCTCTTTGCCCTTGTCCGCCCCTCTTTGCCCTTGTCCGCCCCTCTTTGCCCTTGTCCGCCCCTCTTTGCCCTTGTCCGCCCCTCTTTGCCCTTGTCCGCCCCTCTTTGCCCTTGTCCGCCCCTCTTTGCCCTTGTCCGCCCCTCTTTGCCCTTGTCCGCCCCTCTTTGCCCTTGTCCGCCCCTCTTTGCCCTTGTCCGCCCCTCTTTGCCCTTGTCCGCCCCTCTTTGCCCTTGTCCGCCCCTCTTTGCCCTTGTCCGCCCCTCTTTGCCCTTGTCCGCCCCTCTTTGCCCTTGTCCGCCCCTCTTTGCCCTTGTCCGCCCCTCTTTGCCCTTGTCCGCCCCTCTTTGCCCTTGTCCGCCCCTCTTTGCCCTTGTCCGCCCCTCTTTGCCCTTGTCCGCCCCTCTTTGCCCTTGTCCGCCCCTCTTTGCCCTTGTCCGCCCCTCTTTGCCCTTGTCCGCCCCTCTTTGCCCTTGTCCGCCCCTCTTTGCCCTTGTCCGCCCCTCTTTGCCCTTGTCCGCCCCTCTTTGCCCTTGTCCGCCCCTCTTTGCCCTTGTCCGCCCCTCTTTGCCCTTGTCCGCCCCTCTTTGCCCTTGTCCGCCCCTCTTTGCCCTTGTCCGCCCCTCTTTGCCCTTGTCCGCCCCTCTTTGCCCTTGTCCGCCCCTCTTTGCCCTTGTCCGCCCCTCTTTGCCCTTGTCCGCCCCTCTTTGCCCTTGTCCGCCCCTCTTTGCCCTTGTCCGCCCCTCTTTGCCCTTGTCCGCCCCTCTTTCGCACTTGTCCGCCCCTCTTTGCCCTTGTCCGCCCCTCTTTGCCCTTGTCCCGCATTTTCCGCACTTGTCCGCCCCTCTTTGCCCTTGTCCGCCCCTCTTTGCCCTTGTCCGCCCCTCTTTGCCCTTGTCCGCCCCTCTTTGCCCTTGTCCGCCCCTCTTTGCCCTTGTCCGCCCCTCTTTGCCCTTGTCCGCCCCTCTTTGCCCTTGTCCGCCCCTCTTTGCCCTTGTCCGCCCTCTTTGCCCTTGTCCGCCCCTCTTTGCCCTTGTCCGCCCCTCTTTGCCCTTGTCCCGCATTTTCCGCACTTGTCCGCCCCTCTTTGCCCTTGTCCCGCATTTTCCGCACTTGTCCGCCCCTCTTTGCCCTTGTCCGCCCCTCTTGCCCTTGTCCCGCATTTTCCGCACTTGTCCGCCCCTCTTTGCCCTTGTCCGCCCCTCTTTGCCCTTGTCCGCCCCTCTTTGCCCTTGTCCGCCCCTCTTTGCCCTTGTCCGCCCCTCTTTGCCTTGTCGCCCTCTTGCCCTTGTCCGCCCCTCTTTGCCCTTGTCCGCCCCTCTTTGCCCTTGTCCGCCCCTCTTTGCCCTTGTCCGCCCCTCTTTGCCCTTGTCCGCCCCTCTTTGCCCTTGTCCGCCCCTCTTTGCCCTTGTCCGCCCCTCTTTGCCCTTGTCCCGCATTTTCCGCACTTGTCCGCCCCTCTTTGCCCTTGTCCGCCCCTCTTTGCCCTTGTCCGCCCCTCTTTGCCCTTGTCCGCCCCTCTTTGCCCTTGTCCGCCCCTCTTTGCCCTTGTCCGCCCCTCTTTGCCCTTGTCCGCCCTCTTTCGCCTTGTCCGCCCCTCTTTGCCCTTGTCCGCCCCTCTTTGCCCTTGTCCGCCCCTCTTTGCCCTTGTCCGCCCCTCTTTGCCCTTGTCCGCCCCTCTTTGCCCTTGTCCGCCCCTCTTTGCCCTTGTCCGCCCCTCTTTGCCCTTGTCCCGCATTTTCCGCACTTGTCCGCCCCTCTTTGCCCTTGTCCGCCCCTCTTTGCCCTTGTCCGCCCCTCTTTGCCCTTGTCCGCCCCTCTTTGCCCTTGTCCGCCCCTCTTTGCCCTTGTCCGCCCCTCTTTGCCCTTGTCCGCCCCTCTTTGCCCTTGTCCGCCCCTCTTTGCCCTTGTCCGCCCCTCTTTGCCCTTGTCCGCCCCTCTTTGCCCTTGTCCGCCCCTCTTTGCCCTTGTCCGCCCCTCTTTGCCCTTGTCCGCCCCTCTTTGCCCTTGTCCGCCCCTCTTTGCCCTTGTCCGCCCTCTTTCCGCACTTGTCCGCCCCTCTTTGCCCTTGTCCGCCCCTCTTTGCCCTTGTCCGCCCCTCTTTGCCCTTGTCCGCCCCTCTTTGCCCTTGTCCGCCCCTCTTTGCCCTTGTCCGCCCCTCTTTGCCCTTGTCCGCCCCTCTTTGCCCTTGTCCGCCCCTCTTTGCCCTTGTCCGCCCCTCTTTGCCCTTGTCCGCCCCTCTTTGCCCTTGTCCGCCCCTCTTTGCCCTTGTCCGCCCCCTCTTGGCCCTTTGCCCTTGTCCGCCCCTCTTTGCCCTTGTCCGCCCCTCTTTGCCCTTGTCCGCCCCTCTTTGCCCTTGTCCGCCCCTCTTTGCCCTTGTCCGCCCTCTTTCGCCCTTGTCCGCCCCTCTTTGCCCTTGTCCGCCCCTCTTTGCCCTTGTCCGCCCCTCTTTGCCCTTGTCCGCCCCTCTTTGCCCTTGTCCGCCCCTCTTTGCCCTTGTCCGCCCCTCTTTGCCCTTGTCCGCCCCTCTTTGCCCTTGTCCGCCCCTCTTTGCCCTTGTCCGCCCCTCTTGCCCTTGTCCCGCATTTTCCGCACTTGTCCGCCCCTCTTTGCCCTTGTCCCGCATTTTCCGCACTTGTCCGCCCCTCTTTGCCCTTGTCCGCCCCTCTTTGCCCTTGTCCGCCCCTCTTTGCCCTTGTCCGCCCCTCTTTGCCTTGTCCCGCATTTTCCGCACTTGTCCGCCCCTCTTTGCCCTTGTCCGCCCCTCTTTGCCCTTGTCCGCCCCTCTTTGCCCTTGTCCGCCCCTCTTTGCCCTTGTCCCGCCCCTCTTTGCCCTTGTCCGCCCCTCTTTGCCCTTGTCCGCCCCTCTTTGCCCTTGTCCGCCCCTCTTTGCCCTTGTCCGCCCCTCTTTGCCCTTGTCCGCCCCTCTTTGCCCTTGTCCGCCCCTCTTTGCCCTTGTCCGCCCCTCTTTGCCCTTGTCCGCCCCTCTTTGCCCTTGTCCGCCCCTCTTTGCCCTTGTCCGCCCCTCTTTGCCCTTGTCCGCCCCTCTTTGCCCTTGTCCGCCCCTCTTTGCCCTTGTCCGCCCCTCTTTGCCCTTGTCCGCCCCTCTTTGCCCTTGTCCCGCATTTTCCGCACTTGTCCGCCCCTCTTTGCCCTTGTCCGCCCCTCTTTGCCCTTGTCCCGCATTTTCCGCACTTGTCCGCCCCTCTTTGCCCTTGTCCGCCCCTCTTTGCCCTTGTCCGCCCCTCTTTGCCCTTGTCCGCCCCTCTTTGCCCTTGTCCGCCCCTCTTTGCCCTTGTCCGCCCCTCTTTGCCCTTGTCCGCCCCTCTTTGCCCTTGTCCGCCCCTCTTTGCCCTTGTCCCGCATTTTCCGCACTTGTCCGCCCCTCTTTGCCCTTGTCCCGCATTTTCCGCACTTGTCCGCCCCTCTTTGCCCTTGTCCCGCATCTTTCCGCACTTGTCCGCCCCTCTTTGCCCTTGTCCGCCCCTCTTTGCCCTTGTCCGCCCCTCTTTGCCCTTGTCCGCCCCTCTTTGCCTTTGTCCCGCATTTTCCGCACTTGTCCGCCCCTCTTTGCCCTTGTCCGCCCCTCTTTGCCCTTGTCCGCCCCTCTTTGCCCTTGTCCGCCCCTCTTTGCCCTTGTCCGCCCCTCTTTGCCCTTGTCCGCCCCTCTTTGCCCTTGTCCGCCCCTCTTTGCCCTTGTCCGCCCCTCTTTGCCCTTGTCCGCCCCTCTTTGCCCTTGTCCGCCCCTCTTTGCCCTTGTCCGCCCCTCTTTGCCCTTGTCCGCCCCTCTTTGCCCTTGTCCGCCCCTCTTTGCCCTTGTCCGCCCCTCTTTGCCCTTGTCCGCCCCTCTTTGCCCTTGTCCGCCCCTCTTTGCCCTTGTCCGCCCCTCTTTGCCCTTGTCCGCCCCTCTTTGCCCTTGTCCCGCATTTTCCGCACTTGTCCGCCCCTCTTTGCCCTTGTCCGCCCCTCTTTGCCCTTGTCCGCCCCTCTTTGCCCTTGTCCGCCCCTCTTTGCCCTTGTCCGCCCCTCTTTGCCCTTGTCCGCCCCTCTTTGCCCTTGTCCGCCCCTCTTTGCCCTTGTCCGCCCCTCTTTGCCCTTGTCCGCCCCTCTTTGCCCTTGTCCGCCCCTCTTTGCCCTTGTCCGCCCCTCTTTGCCCTTGTCCGCCCCTCTTTGCCCTTGTCCGCCCCTCTTTGCCCTTGTCCGCCCCTCTTTGCCCTTGTCCGCCCCTCTTTGCCCTTGTCCGCCCCTCTTTGCCCTTGTCCGCCCCTCTTTGCCCTTGTCCGCCCCTCTTTGCCCTTGTCCGCCCCTCTTTGCCCTTGTCCGCCCCTCTTTGCCCTTGTCCGCCCCTCTTTGCCCTTGTCCGCCCCTCTTTGCCCTTGTCCCGCATTTTCCGCACTTGTCCGCCCCTCTTTGCCCTTGTCCGCCCCTCTTTGCCCTTGTCCCGCATTTTCCGCACTTGTCCGCCCCTCTTTGCCCTTGTCCCGCATTTTCCGCACTTGTCCGCCCCTCTTTGCCCTTGTCCGCCCCTCTTTGCCCTTGTCCGCCCCTCTTTGCCCTTGTCCGCCCCTCTTTGCCCTTGTCCGCCCCTCTTTGCCCTTGTCCGCCCCTCTTTGCCCTTGTCCGCCCCTCTTTGCCCTTGTCCGCCCCTCTTTGCCCTTGTCCGCCCCTCTTTGCCCTTGTCCGCCCCTCTTTGCCCTTGTCCGCCCCTCTTTGCCCTTGTCCGCCCCTCTTTGCCCTTGTCCGCCCCTCTTTGCCCTTGTCCGCCCCTCTTTGCCCTTGTCCGCCCCTCTTTGCCCTTGTCCGCCCCTCTTTGCCCTTGTCCGCCCCTCTTTGCCCTTGTCCGCCCCTCTTTGCCCTTGTCCGCCCCTCTTTGCCCTTGTCCGCCCCTCTTTGCCCTTGTCCGCCCCTCTTTGCCCTTGTCCGCCCCTCTTTGCCCTTGTCCGCCCCTCTTTGCCCTTGTCCGCCCCTCTTTGCCCTTGTCCGCCCCTCTTTGCCCTTGTCCGCCCCTCTTTGCCCTTGTCCGCCCCTCTTTGCCCTTGTCCGCCCCTCTTTGCCCTTGTCCGCCCCTCTTTGCCCTTGTCCGCCCCTCTTTGCCCTTGTCCGCCCCTCTTTGCCCTTGTCCGCCCCTCTTTGCCCTTGTCCGCCCATTTTCCGCACTTGTCCGCCCCTCTTTGCCCTTGTCCCCCATTTTCCGCACTTGTCCGCCCCTCTTTGCCCTTGTCCCCCATTTTCCGCACTTGTCCGCCCCTCTTTGCCCTTGTCCCCCATTTTCCGCACTTGTCCGCCCCTCTTTGCCCTTGTCCCGCATTTTCCGCACTTGTCCGCCCCTCTTTGCCCTTGTCCCGCATTTTCCGCACTTGTCCGCCCCTCTTTGCCCTTGTCCCGCATTTTCCGCACTTGTCCGCCCCTCTTTGCCCTTGTCCCGCATTTTCCGCACTTGTCCGCCCCTCTTTGCCCTTGTCCCGCATTTTCCGCACTTGTCCGCCCCTCTTTGCCCTTGTCCCGCATTTTCCGCACTTGTCCGCCCCTCTTTGCCCTTGTCCCGCATTTTCCGCACTTGTCCGCCCCTCTTTGCCCTTGTCCCGCATTTTCCGCACTTGTCCGCCCCTCTTTGCCCTTGTCCGCCCCTCTTTGCCCTTGTCCGCCCCTCTTTGCCCTTGTCCGCCCCTCTTTGCCCTTGTCCGCCCCTCTTTGCCCTTGTCCGCCCCTCTTTGCCCTTGTCCGCCCCTCTTTGCCCTTGTCCGCCCCTCTTTGCCCTTGTCCGCCCCTCTTTGCCCTTGTCCGCCCCTCTTTGCCCTTGTCCGCCCCTCTTTGCCCTTGTCCGCCCCTCTTTGCCCTTGTCCGCCCCTCTTTGCCCTTGTCCGCCCCTCTTTGCCCTTGTCCGCCCCTCTTTGCCCTTGTCCGCCCCTCTTTGCCCTTGTCCGCCCCTCTTTGCCCTTGTCCGCCCCTCTTTGCCCTTGTCCGCCCCTCTTTGCCCTTGTCCGCCCCTCTTTGCCCTTGTCCGCCCCTCTTTGCCCTTGTCCGCCCCTCTTTGCCCTTGTCCGCCCCTCTTTGCCCTTGTCCGCCCCTCTTTGCCCTTGTCCGCCCCTCTTTGCCCTTGTCCGCCCCTCTTTGCCCTTGTCCGCCCCTCTTTGCCCTTGTCCGCCCCTCTTTGCCCTTGTCCGCCCCTCTTTGCCCTTGTCCGCCCCTCTTTGCCCTTGTCCGCCCCTCTTTGCCCTTGTCCGCCCCTCTTTGCCCTTGTCCGCCCCTCTTTGCCCTTGTCCGCCCCTCTTTGCCCTTGTCCGCCCCTCTTTGCCCTTGTCCGCCCCTCTTTGCCCTTGTCCGCCCCTCTTTGCCCTTGTCCGCCCCTCTTTGCCCTTGTCCGCCCCTCTTTGCCCTTGTCCGCCCCTCTTTGCCCTTGTCCGCCCCTCTTTGCCCTTGTCCGCCCCTCTTTGCCCTTGTCCGCCCCTCTTTGCCCTTGTCCGCCCCTCTTTGCCCTTGTCCGCCCCTCTTTGCCCTTGTCCGCCCCTCTTTGCCCTTGTCCGCCCCTCTTTGCCCTTGTCCGCCCCTCTTTGCCCTTGTCCGCCCCTCTTTGCCCTTGTCCGCCCCTCTTTGCCCTTGTCCCCCATTTTCCGCACTTGTCCGCCCCTCTTTGCCCTTGTCCCCCATTTTCCGCACTTGTCCGCCCCTCTTTGCCCTTGTCCCCCATTTTCCGCACTTGTCCGCCCCTCTTTGCCCTTGTCCCCCATTTTCCGCACTTGTCCGCCCCTCTTTGCCCTTGTCCCCCATTTTCCGCACTTGTCCGCCCCTCTTTGCCCTTGTCCCCCATTTTCCGCACTTGTCCGCCCCTCTTTGCCCTTGTCCCCCATTTTCCGCACTTGTCCGCCCCTCTTTGCCCTTGTCCCCCATTTTCCGCACTTGTCCGCCCCTCTTTGCCCTTGTCCCCCATTTTCCGCACTTGTCCGTCCCTCTTTGCCCTTGTCCGTCCCTCTTTGCCCTTGTCCGTCCCTCTTTGCCCTTGTCCGTCCCTCTTTGCCCTTGTCCGTCCCTCTTTGCCCTTGTCCGTCCCTCTTTGCCCTTGTCCGTCCCTCTTTGCCCTTGTCCCGTATTCTCCGCAGTTGACCGCACCTCTTTGGCCTTTTCCGCCCCTCTTTGCCATTGTCCGCCCCTCTTTGCCCTTGTCCCGTATTCTCCGCACTTGTCCGCCCCTCTTTGCCCTTGTCCGCCCCTCTTTGCCCTTGTCCGCCCCTCTTTGCCCTTGTCCGCCCCTCTTTGCCCTTGTCCGCCCCTCTTTGCCCTTGTCCGCCCCTCTTTGCCCTTGTCCGCCCCTCTTTGCCCTTGTCCGCCCCTCTTTGCCCTTGTCCGCCCCTCTTTGCCCTTGTCCGCCCCTCTTTGCCCTTGTCCGCCCCTCTTTGCCCTTGTCCGCCCCTCTTTGCCCTTGTCCGCCCCTCTTTGCCCTTGTCCGCCCCTCTTTGCCCTTGTCCGCCCCTCTTTGCCCTTGTCCGCCCCTCTTTGCCCTTGTCCGCCCCTCTTTGCCCTTGTCCGCCCCTCTTTGCCCTTGTCCGCCCCTCTTTGCCCTTGTCCGCCCCTCTTTGCCCTTGTCCGCCCCTCTTTGCCCTTGTCCGCCCCTCTTTGCCCTTGTCCGGCCCTCTTTGCCCTTGTCCGGCCCTCTTTGCCCTTGTCCGGCCCTCTTTGCCCTTGTCCGGCCCTCTTTGCCCTTGTCCGGCCCTCTTTGCCCTTGTCCGGCCCTCTTTGCCCTTGTCCGGCCCTCTTTGCCCTTGTCCGGCCCTCTTTGCCCTTGTCCGGCCCTCTTTGCCCTTGTCCGGCCCTCTTTGCCCTTGTCCGGCCCTCTTTGCCCTTGTCCGGCCCTCTTTGCCCTTGTCCGGCCCTCTTTGCCCTTGTCCGGCCCTCTTTGCCCTTGTCCGGCCCTCTTTGCCCTTGTCCGGCCCTCTTTGCCCTTGTCCGGCCCTCTTTGCCCTTGTCCGGCCCTCTTTGCCCTTGTCCGGCCCTCTTTGCCCTTGTCCGGCCCTCTTTGCCCTTGTCCGGCCCTCTTTGCCCTTGTCCGGCCCTCTTTGCCCTTGTCCGGCCCTCTTTGCCCTTGTCCGGCCCTCTTTGCCCTTGTCCGGCCCTCTTTGCCCTTGTCCGGCCCTCTTTGCCCTTGTCCGGCCCTCTTTGCCCTTGTCCGGCCCTCTTTGCCCTTGTCCGGCCCTCTTTGCCCTTGTCCGCCCCTCTTTGCCCTTGTCCGCCCCTCTTTGCCCTTGTCCGCCCCTCTTTGCCCTTGTCCGCCCCTCTTTGCCCTTGTCCGCCCCTCTTTGCCCTTGTCCGCCCCTCTTTGCCCTTGTCCGCCCCTCTTTGCCCTTGTCCGCCCCTCTTTGCCCTTGTCCGCCCCTCTTTGCCCTTGTCCGCCCCTCTTTGCCCTTGTCCGCCCCTCTTTGCCCTTGTCCGCCCCTCTTTGCCCTTGTCCGCCCCTCTTTGCCCTTGTCCGCCCCTCTTTGCCCTTGTCCGCCCCTCTTTGCCCTTGTCCGCCCCTCTTTGCCCTTGTCCGCCCCTCTTTGCCCTTGTCCGCCCCTCTTTGCCCTTGTCCGCCCCTCTTTGCCCTTGTCCCCCATTTTCCGCACTTGTCCGCCCCTCTTTGCCCTTGTCCCCCATTTTCCGCACTTGTCCGCCCCTCTTTGCCCTTGTCCCCCATTTTCCGCACTTGTCCGCCCCTCTTTGCCCTTGTCCCCCATTTTCCGCACTTGTCCGCCCCTCTTTGCCCTTGTCCCCCATTTTCCGCACTTGTCCGCCCCTCTTTGCCCTTGTCCCCCATTTTCCGCACTTGTCCGCCCCTCTTTGCCCTTGTCCCCCATTTTCCGCACTTGTCCGCCCCTCTTTGCCCTTGTCCCCCATTTTCCGCACTCTCCGCCCCTCTTTGCCCTTGTCCCCCATTTTCCGCACTTGTCCGCCCTTCTTTGCCCTTGTCCGCCCCTCTTTGCCCTTGTCCCCCATTTTCCGCACTTGTCCGCCCCTCTTTGCCCTTGTCCCCCATTTTCCGCACTTGTCCGCCCCTCTTTGCCCTTGTCCCCCATTTTCCGCACTTGTCCGCCCCTCTTTGCCCTTGTCCCCCATTTTCCGCACTTGTCCGCCCCTCTTTGCCCTTGTCCCCCATTTTCCGCACTTGTCCGCCCCTCTTTGCCCTTGTCCCCCATTTTCCGCAGTTGTCCGCCCCTCTTTGCCCTTGTCCCCCATTTTCCGCACTCTCCGCCCCTCTTTGCCCTTGTCCCCCATTTTCCGCACTTGTCCGCCCTTCTTTGCCCTTGTCCGAAACTCTTTGCTCTTGTCCCGTATTCTCCTCCCTTGTCCGCCCCTCTTTGCCCTTGTCCGCCCCTCTTTGCCCTTGTCCGCCCCTCTTTGCCCTTGTCCGCCCCTCTTTGCCCTTGTCCGCCCCTCTTTGCCCTTGTCCGCCCCTCTTTGCCCTTGTCCGCCCCTCTTTGCCCTTGTCCGCCCCTCTTTGCCCTTGTCCGCCCCTCTTTGCCCTTGTCCGCCCCTCTTTGCCCTTGTCCGCCCCTCTTTGCCCTTGTCCGCCCCTCTTTGCCCTTGTCCGCCCCTCTTTGCCCTTGTCCGCCCCTCTTTGCCCTTGTCCGCCCCTCTTTGCCCTTGTCCGCCCCTCTTTGCCCTTGTCCGCCCCTCTTTGCCCTTGTCCGCCCCTCTTTGCCCTTGTCCGCCCCTCTTTGCCCTTGTCCGCCCCTCTTTGCCCTTGTCCGCCCCTCTTTGCCCTTGTCCGCCCCTCTTTGCCCTTGTCCGCCCCTCTTTGCCCTTGTCCGCCCCTCTTTGCCCTTGTCCGCCCCTCTTTGCCCTTGTCCGCCCCTCTTTGCCCTTGTCCGCCCCTCTTTGCCCTTGTCCGCCCCTCTTTGCCCTTGTCCGCCCCTCTTTGCCCTTGTCCGCCCCTCTTTGCCCTTGTCCGCCCCTCTTTGCCCTTGTCCGCCCCTCTTTGCCCTTGTCCGCCCCTCTTTGCCCTTGTCCGCCCCTCTTTGCCCTTGTCCGCCCCTCTTTGCCCTTGTCCGCCCCTCTTTGCCCTTGTCCGCCCCTCTTTGCCCTTGTCCGCCCCTCTTTGCCCTTGTCCGCCCCTCTTTGCCCTTGTCCGCCCCTCTTTGCCCTTGTCCGCCCCTCTTTGCCCTTGTCCGCCCCTCTTTGCCCTTGTCCGCCCCTCTTTGCCCTTGTCCGCCCCTCTTTGCCCTTGTCCGCCCCTCTTTGCCCTTGTCCGCCCCTCTTTGCCCTTGTCCGCCCCTCTTTGCCCTTGTCCGCCCCTCTTTGCCCTTGTCCGCCCCTCTTTGCCCTTGTCCGCCCCTCTTTGCCCTTGTCCGCCCCTCTTTGCCCTTGTCCGCCCCTCTTTGCCCTTGTCCGCCCCTCTTTGCCCTTGTCCGCCCCTCTTTGCCCTTGTCCGCCCCTCTTTGCCCTTGTCCGCCCCTCTTTGCCCTTGTCCGCCCCTCTTTGCCCTTGTCCGCCCCTCTTTGCCCTTGTCCGCCCCTCTTTGCCCTTGTCCGCCCCTCTTTGCCCTTGTCCGCCCCTCTTTGCCCTTGTCCCCCATTTTCCGCACTTGTCCGCCCCTCTTTGCCCTTGTCCCCCATTTTCCGCACTTGTCCGCCCCTCTTTGCCCTTGTCCCCCATTTTCCGCACTTGTCCGCCCCTCTTTGCCCTTGTCCCCCATTTTCCGCACTTGTCCGCCACTCTTTGCCCTTGTCCGAAACTCTTTGCCCTTGTCCCGTATTCTCCTCCCTTGTCCGCCCCTCTTTGCCCTTGTCCGCCCCTCTTTGCCCTTGTCCGCCCCTCTTTGCCCTTGTCCGCCCCTCTTTGCCCTTGTCCGCCCCTCTTTGCCCTTGTCCGCCCCTCTTTGCCCTTGTCCGCCCCTCTTTGCCCTTGTCCGCCCCTCTTTGCCCTTGTCCGCCCCTCTTTGCCCTTGTCCGCCCCTCTTTGCCCTTGTCCGCCCCTCTTTGCCCTTGTCCGCCCCTCTTTGCCCTTGTCCGCCCCTCTTTGCCCTTGTCCGCCCCTCTTTGCCCTTGTCCGCCCCTCTTTGCCCTTGTCCGCCCCTCTTTGCCCTTGTCCGCCCCTCTTTGCCCTTGTCCGCCCCTCTTTGCCCTTGTCCGCCCCTCTTTGCCCTTGTCCGCCCCTCTTTGCCCTTGTCCGCCCCTCTTTGCCCTTGTCCGCCCCTCTTTGCCCTTGTCCCGTATTCTCCGCAATTCTCCACACCTCTTTGCACTTGTCCGCCCCTCTATCCCCTTGTACCGTACTCTCCGCACTTGTCCGCCCCTCTTGGCCCTTGTCCCGCATTTTCCGCACTTGTCCGCCCCTCTTTGCCCTTGTCCCGCATTTTCCGCACTTGTCCGCCCCTCTTTGCCCTTGTCCCGCATTTTCCGCACTTGTCCGCCCCTCTTTGCCCTTGTCCCGCATTTTCCGCACTTGTCCGCCCCTCTTTGCCCTTGTCCGCCCCTCTTTGCCCTTGTCCGCCCCTCTTTGCCCTTGTCCGCCCCTCTTTGCCCTTGTCCGCCCCTCTTTGCCCTTGTCCGCCCCTCTTTGCCCTTGTCCGCCCCTCTTTGCCCTTGTCCCCCATTTTCCGCACTTGTCCGCCCCTCTTTGCCCTTGTCCCCCATTTTCCGCACTTGTCCGCCCCTCTTTGCCCTTGTCCCCCATTTTCCGCACTTGTCCGCCCCTCTTTGCTCTTGTCCCCCATTTTCCGCACTTGTCCGCCCCTCTTTGCCCTTGTCCCCCATTTTCCGCAGTTGTCCGCCCCTCTTTGCCCTTGTCCCCCATTTTCCGCACTTGTCCGCCCCTCTTTGCCCTTGTCCCCCATTTTCCGCACTTGTCCGCCCCTCTTTGCCCTTGTCCCGCATTTTCCGCACTTGTCCGCCCCTCTTTGCCCTTGTCCGCCCCTCTTTGCCCTTGTCCGCCCCTCTTTGCCCTTGTCCGCCCCTCTTTGCCCTTGTCCGCCCCTCTTTGCCCTTGTCCGCCCCTCTTTGCCCTTGTCCGCCCCTCTTTGCCCTTGTCCCCCATTTTCCGCACTTGTCCGCCCCTCTTTGCCCTTGTCCCCCATTTTCCGCACTTGTCCGCCCCTCTTTGCCCTTGTCCCCCATTTTCCGCACTTGTCCGCCCCTCTTTGCCCTTGTCCCCCATTTTCCGCACTTGTCCGCCCCTCTTTGCCCTTGTCCCCCATTTTCCGCACTTGTCCGCCCCTCTTTGCCCTTGTCCCCCATTTTCCGCACTTGTCCGCCCCTCTTTGCCCTTGTCCCCCATTTTCCGCACTTGTCCGCCCCTCTTTGCCCTTGTCCCCCATTTTCCGCACTTGTCCGCCCCTCTTTGCCCTTGTCCCCCATTTTCCGCACTTGTCCGCCCCTCTTTGCCCTTTTCCGTCCCTCTTTGCCCTTTTCCGTCCCTCTTTGCCCTTTTCCGTCCCTCTTTGCCCTTTTCCGTCCCTCTTTGCCCTTTTCCGTCCCTCTTTGCCCTTTTCCGTCCCTCTTTGCCCTTTTCCGTCCCTCTTTGCCCTTTTCCGTCCCTCTTTGCCCTTTTCCGTCCCTCTTTGCCCTTTTCCGTCCCTCTTTGCCCTTTTCCGTCCCTCTTTGCCCTTTTCCGTCCCTCTTTGCCCTTTTCCGTCCCTCTTTGCCCTTTTCCGTCCCTCTTTGCCCTTTTCCGTCCCTCTTTGCCCTTTTCCGTCCCTCTTTGCCCTTTTCCGTCCCTCTTTGCCCTTTTCCGTCCCTCTTTGCCCTTTTCCGTCCCTCTTTGCCCTTTTCCGTCCCTCTTTGCCCTTTTCCGTCCCTCTTTGCCCTTTTCCGTCCCTCTTTGCCCTTTTCCGTCCCTCTTTGCCCTTTTCCGTCCCTCTTTGCCCTTTTCCGTCCCTCTTTGCCCTTTTCCGTCCCTCTTTGCCCTTTTCCGTCCCTCTTTGCCCTTTTCCGTCCCTCTTTGCCCTTTTCCGTCCCTCTTTGCCCTTTTCCGTCCCTCTTTGCCCTTTTCCGTCCCTCTTTGCCCTTTTCCGTCCCTCTTTGCCCTTTTCCGTCCCTCTTTGCCCTTTTCCGTCCCTCTTTGCCCTTTTCCGTCCCTCTTTGCCCTTTTCCGTCCCTCTTTGCCCTTTTCCGTCCCTCTTTGCCCTTGTCCCGTATTCTCCGCAGTTGAACGCACCTCTTTGGCCTTTTCCGCCCCTCTTTGCCATTGTCCGCCCCTCTTTGCCCTTGTCCCGTATTCTCCGCACTTGTCCGCCCCTCTTTGCCCTTGTCCCGTATTCTCCGCACTTGTCCGCCCCTCTTTGCCCTTGTCCGCCCCTCTTTGCCCTTGTCCGCCCCTCTTTGCCCTTGTCCGCCCCTCTTTGCCCTTGTCCGCCCCTCTTTGCCCTTGTCCGCCCCTCTTTGCCCTTGTCCGCCCCTCTTTGCCCTTGTCCGCCCCTCTTTGCCCTTGTCCGCCCCTCTTTGCCCTTGTCCGCCCCTCTTTGCCCTTGTCCGCCCCTCTTTGCCCTTGTCCGCCCCTCTTTGCCCTTGTCCGCCCCTCTTTGCCCTTGTCCGCCCCTCTTTGCCCTTGTCCGCCCCTCTTTGCCCTTGTCCGCCCCTCTTTGCCCTTGTCCGCCCCTCTTTGCCCTTGTCCGCCCCTCTTTGCCCTTGTCCGCCCCTCTTTGCCCTTGTCCGCCCCTCTTTGCCCTTGTCCGCCCCTCTTTGCCCTTGTCCGCCCCTCTTTGCCCTTGTCCGCCCCTCTTTGCCCTTGTCCGCCCCTCTTTGCCCTTGTCCGCCCCTCTTTGCCCTTGTCCGCCCCTCTTTGCCCTTGTCCGCCCCTCTTTGCCCTTGTCCGCCCCTCTTTGCCCTTGTCCGCCCCTCTTTGCCCTTGTCCGCCCCTCTTTGCCCTTGTCCGCCCCTCTTTGCCCTTGTCCGGCCCTCTTTGCCCTTGTCCGGCCCTCTTTGCCCTTGTCCGGCCCTCTTTGCCCTTGTCCGGCCCTCTTTGCCCTTGTCCGGCCCTCTTTGCCCTTGTCCGGCCCTCTTTGCCCTTGTCCGGCCCTCTTTGCCCTTGTCCGGCCCTCTTTGCCCTTGTCCGGCCCTCTTTGCCCTTGTCCCCCATTTTCCGCACTTGTCCGCCCCTCTTTGCCCTTGTCCCCCATTTTCCGCACTTGTCCGCCCCTCTTTGCCCTTGTCCCCCATTTTCCGCACTTGTCCGCCCCTCTTTGCCCTTGTCCCCCATTTTCCGCACTTGTCCGCCCCTCTTTGCCCTTGTCCCCCATTTTCCGCACTCTCCGCCCCTCTTTGCCCTTGTCCCCCATTTTCCGCACTTGTCCGCCCCTCTTTGCCCTTGTCCGAAACTCTTTGCCCTTGTCCCGTATTCTTCTCCCTTGTCCGCCCCTCTTTGCCCTTGTCCGCCCCTCTTTGCCCTTGTCCGCCCCTCTTTGCCCTTGTCCGCCCCTCTTTGCCCTTGTCCGCCCCTCTTTGCCCTTGTCCGCCCCTCTTTGCCCTTGTCCGCCCCTCTTTGCCCTTGTCCGCCCCTCTTTGCCCTTGTCCGCCCCTCTTTGCCCTTGTCCGCCCCTCTTTGCCCTTGTCCGCCCCTCTTTGCCCTTGTCCGCCCCTCTTTGCCCTTGTCCGCCCCTCTTTGCCCTTGTCCGCCCCTCTTTGCCCTTGTCCGCCCCTCTTTGCCCTTGTCCGCCCTTCTTTGCCCTTGTCCCCCATTTTCCGCACTTGTCCGCCCCTCTTTGCCCTTGTCCCCCATTTTCCGCACTTGTCCGCCCCTCTTTGCCCTTGTCCGAAACTCTTTGCCCTTGTCCCGTATTCTCCTCCCTTGTCCGCCCCTCTTTGCCCTTGTCCGCCCCTCTTTGCCCTTGTCCGCCCCTCTTTGCCCTTGTCCGCCCCTCTTTGCCCTTGTCCGCCCCTCTTTGCCCTTGTCCGCCCCTCTTTGCCCTTGTCCTCCCCTCTTTGCCCTTGTCCGCCCCTCTTAGCCCTTGTCCGCCCCTCTTAGCCCTTGTCCGCCCCTCTTTGCCCTTGTCCGCCCCTCTTTGCCCTTGTCCGCCCCTCTTTGCCCTTGTCCGCCCCTCTTTGCCCTTGTCCGCCCCTCTTTGCCCTTGTCTGCCCCTCTTTGCCCTTGTCCGCCCCTCTTTGCCCTTGTCCGCCCCTCTTTGCCCTTGTCCGCCCCTCTTTGTACTTGTCCCGTATTCTTCGCAATTCTCCACACCTCTTTGCACTTGTCCGCCCCTCTTTCCCCTTGTACCGTATTCTCCGCACTTGTCCGCCCCTCTTGGCCCTTGTCCCGCATTTTCCGCACTTGTCCGCCCCTCTTTGCCCTTGTCCCGCATTTTCCGCACTTGTCCGCCCCTCTTTGCCCTTGTCCCGCGTTTTCCGCACTTGTCCGCCCCTCTTTGCCCTTGTCCCGCGTTTTCCGCACTTGTCCGCCCCTCTTTGCCCTTGTCCCGCGTTTTCCGCACTTGTCCGCCCCTCTTTGCCCTTGTCCCGCGTTTTCCGCACTTGTCCGCCCCTCTTTGCCCTTGTCCCGCGTTTTCCGCACTTGTCCGCCCCTCTTTGCCCTTGTCCCCCGTTTTCCGCACTTGTCCGCCCCTCTTTGCCCTTGTCCCCCATTTTCCGCACTTGTCCGCCCCTCTTTGCCCTTGTCCCCCATTTTCCGCACTTGTCCGCCCCTCTTTGCCCTTGTCCCCCATTTTCCGCACTTGTCCGCCCCTCTTTGCCCTTGTCCCCCATTTTCCGCACTTGTCCGCCCCTCTTTGCCCTTGTCCCCTATTCTCCGCACTTGTCCGCCCCTCTTTGCCCTTGTCCCCTATTCTCCGCACTTGTCCGCCCCTCTTTGCCCTTGTCCACCCCTCTTTGCCCTTTTCCGTCCCTCTTTGCCCTTGTCCCGTATTCTCCGCAGTTCACCGCACCTCTTTGGCCTTTTCCGCCCCTCTTTGCCATTGTCCGCCCCTCTTTGCCCTTGTCCCGTATTCTCCGCACTTGTCCGCCCCTCTTTGCCCTTGTCCGCCCCTCTTTGCCCTTGTCCCGTATTCTCCTCCCTTGTCCGCCCCTCTTTGCCCTTGTCCGCCCCTCTTTGCCCTTGTCCGCCCCTCTTTGCCCTTGTCCGCACCTCTTTGTACTTGTCCCGTATTCTCCGCAATTCTCCACCCCTCTTTGCACTTGTCCGCCCCTCTTTCCCCTTCTCCCGTATTCTCCGCACTTGTCCGCCCCTCTTTGGCCTTTTCCGCCCCTCTTTATCTTTGTCAGACCCTCTTTGCACTTGTCCTGTGTTCTCCGCACTTGTCCGCCCCTCTTTGCCCTTGTCCGCCCCTCTTTGCCCTTGTCCGCCCCTCTTTGCCCTTGTCCGCCCCTCTTTGCCCTTGTCCGCCCCTCTTTGCCCTTGTCCGCCCCTCTTTGCCCTTGTCCGCCCCTCTTTGCCCTTGTCCGCCCCTCTTTGCCCTTGTCCGCCCCTCTTTGCCCTTGTCCGCCCCTCTTTGCCCTTGTCCGCCCCTCTTTGCCCTTGTCCGCCCCTCTTTGCCTTTGTCCGCCCCTCTTTGCCCTTGTCCGACCCTCTTTGCCCTTGTCCCGTATCCTTCGCACTTGTTCAACCCTCTTTTATCTTGTCCGCCGCTCCATGCCCTTTGTCCGCCCCTCTTTGCCCTTGTCCGCCACTCTTTGCGCTTTTAAGCCCCTCTTTGCCCTTGTCCCGTATTCTCCGCACTTCTCCGCCCCTCTTTGCTCTTGTCCCGTATTCTCCGAACTTCTCCATCTCCCTTTGCAATTGTGCAACACTCTTTGCCCTTGTCCACCCCTGTTTTCCCTTCTCCGTCCCTCTTTACCCTTGTCCCGTATTCTCCGCACTTGCCCGCACCTCTTTGCCCTTTTCCATCCCTCTTTGCAATTGTCCGCCCCTCTTTGCCCTTGTCCCGTATTCTCCGCACTTGTCCGCCCCTCTTTGCACTTGTCCGAAACTCTTTGCCCTTGTCCCGTATTCTCCTCCCTTGTCCGCCCCTCTTTGCCCTTGTCCGTCCCTCTTTACCCTTGTCCGCACCTCTTTGTCCTTGTCCCGTATTCTCCGCACTTCTGAACCCCTCTTTGCCCTTGTCCGCCCCTCTTTGCACTTTTCCGCCCCTCTTTGCCCTTGGCCCGTATTCTCTGCACTTGTCCGCCCCTCTTTCCCCTTGTCCCGTATTCTCCGCACTTGTCCGCCCCTCTTAGGCCTTGTCTGCCCCTCTTTATCTTTTTCAGCCCCTCTTTGAACTTGTCCTGTATTCTATGCCCTTGTCCGCCCCTCTTTGCCCTTGTCCGCCCCTCTTTGCCCTTGTCCGCCCCTCTTTGCCCTTGTCCGCCCCTCTTTGCCCTTGTCCGCCCCTCTTTGCCCTTGTCCGCCCCTCTTTGCCCTTGTCCGCCCCTCTTTGCCCTTGTCCGCCCCTCTTTGCCCTTGTCCGCCCCTCTTTGCCCTTGTCCGCCCCTCTTTGCCCTTGTCCGCCCCTCTTTGCCCTTGTCCGCCCCTCTTTGCCCTTGTCCGCCCCTCTTTGCCCTTGTCCGCCCCTCTTTGCCCTTGTCCGCCCCTCTTTGCCCTTGTCCGCCCCTCTTTGCCCTTGTCCGCCCCTCTTTGCCCTTGTCCGCCCCTCTTTGCCCTTGTCCGCCCCTCTTTGCCCTTGTCCGCCCCTCTTTGCCCTTGTCCGCCCCTCTTTGCCCTTGTCCGCCCCTCTTTGCCCTTGTCCGCCCCTCTTTGCCCTTGTCCGCCCCTCTTTGCCCTTGTCCGCCCCTCTTTGCCCTTGTCCGCCCCTCTTTGCCCTTGTCCGCCCCTCTTTGCCCTTGTCCGCCCCTCTTTGCCCTTGTCCGCCCCTCTTTGCCCTTGTCCGCCCCTCTTTGCCCTTGTCCGCCCCTCTTTGCCCTTGTCCGCCCCTCTTTGCCCTTGTCCGCCCCTCTTTGCCCTTGTCCGCCCCTCTTTGCCCTTGTCCGCCCCTCTTTGCCCTTGTCCGCCCCTCTTTGCCCTTGTCCGCCCCTCTTTGCCCTTGTCCGCCCCTCTTTGCCCTTGTCCGCCCCTCTTTGCCCTTGTCCGCCCCTCTTTGCCCTTGTCCGCCCCTCTTTGCCCTTGTCCGCCCCTCTTTGCCCTTGTCCGCCCCTCTTTGCCCTTGTCCGCCCCTCTTTGCCCTTGTCCGCCCCTCTTTGCCCTTGTCCGCCCCTCTTTGCCCTTGTCCGCCCCTCTTTGCCCTTGTCCGCCCCTCTTTGCCCTTGTCCGCCCCTCTTTGCCCTTGTCCGCCCCTCTTTGCCCTTGTCCGCCCCTCTTTGCCCTTGTCCGCCCCTCTTTGCCCTTGTCCGCCCCTCTTTGCCCTTGTCCGCCCCTCTTTGCCCTTGTCCCCCATTTTCCGCACTTGTCCGCCCCTCTTTGCCCTTGTCCCCCATTTTCCGCACTTGTCCGCCCCTCTTTGCCCTTGTCCCCCATTTTCCGCACTTGTCCGCCCCTCTTTGCCCTTGTCCCCCATTTTCCGCACTTGTCCGCCCCTCTTTGCCCTTGTCCCCCATTTTCCGCACTTGTCCGCCACTCTTTGCCCTTGTCCGAAACTCTTTGCCCTTGTCCCGTATTCTCCTCCCTTGTCCGCCCCTCTTTGCCCTTGTCCGCCCCTCTTTGCCCTTGTCCGCCCCTCTTTGCCCTTGTCCGCCCCTCTTTGCCCTTGTCCGCCCCTCTTTGCCCTTGTCCGCCCCTCTTTGCCCTTGTCCGCCCCTCTTTGCCCTTGTCCGCCCCTCTTTGCCCTTGTCCGCCCCTCTTTGCCCTTGTCCGCCCCTCTTTGTACTTGTCCCTTATTCTCCGCAATTCTCCACACCTCTTTGCACTTGTCCGCCCCTCTTTCCCCTTGTACCGTATTCTCCGCACTTGTCCGCCCCTCTTGGCCCTTGTCCCGCATTTTCCGCACTTGTCCGCCCCTCTTTGCCCTTGTCCCCCATTTTCCGCACTTGTCCGCCCCTCTTTGCCCTTGTCCCCCATTTTCCGCACTTGTCCGCCCCTCTTTGCCCTTGTCCCCCATTTTCCGCACTTGTCCGCCCCTCTTTGACCTTGTCCCCCATTTTCCGCACTTGTCCGCCCCTCTTTGCCCTTGTCCCCCATTTTCCGCACTTGTCCGCCCCTCTTTGCCCTTGTCCCGTATTCTCCGCACTTGTCCGCCCCTCTTTGCCCTTGTCCGCCCCTCTTTGCCCTTTTCCGTCCCTCTTTGCCCTTGTCCCGTATTCTCCGCAGTTGACCGCACCTCTTTGGCCTTTTCCGCCCCTCTTTGCCATTGTCCGCCCCTCTTTGCCCTTGTCCCGTATTCTCCGCACTTGTCCGCCCCTCTTTGCCCTTGTCCGAAACTCTTGCCCTTGTCCCGTATTCTCCTCCCTTGTCCGCCCCTCTTTGCCCTTGTCCGCCCCTCTTTGCCCTTGTCCGCCCCTCTTTGCCCTTGTCCGCCCCTCTTTGCCCTTGTCCGCCCCTCTTTGTACTTGTCCCGTATTCTCCGCAATTCTCCACCCCTCTTTGCACTTGTCCGCCCCTCTTTCCCCTTGTCCCGTATTCTCCGCACTTGTCCGCCCCTCTTTGGCCTTTTCCGCCCCTCTTTATCTTTGTCAGACCCTCTTTGCACTTGTCCTGTGTTCTCCGCACTTGTCCGCCCCTCTTTGCCCTTGTCCGCCCCTCTTTGCCCTTGTCCGCCCCTCTTTGCCCTTGTCCGCCCCTCTTTGCCCTTGTCCGCCCCTCTTTGCCCTTGTCCGCCCCTCTTTGCCCTTGTCCGCCCCTCTTTGCCCTTGTCCGCCCCTCTTTGCCCTTGTCCGCCCCTCTTTGCCCTTGTCCGCCCCTCTTTGCCCTTGTCCGCCCCTCTTTGCCCTTGTCCGCCCCTCTTTGCCCTTGTCCCGTATCCTTCGCACTTGTTCAACCCTCTTTTATCTTGTCCACCGCTCCATGCCCTTTGTCCGCCCCTCTTTGCCCTTGTCCGCCACTCTTTGCGCTTTTAAGCCCCTCTTTGCCCTTGTCCCGTATTCTCCGCACTTCTCCGCCCCTCTTTGCTCTTGTCCCGTATTCTCCGAACTTCTCCATCCCCCTTTGCAATTGTGCAACACTCTTTGCCCTTGTCCACCCCTGTTTTCCCTTCTCCGTCCCTCTTTACCCTTGTCCCGTATTCTCCGCACTTGCCCGCACCTCTTTGCCCTTTTCCATCCCTCTTTGCAGTTGTCCGCCCCTCTTTGCCCTTGTCCCGTATTCTCCGCACTTGTCCGCCCCTCTTTGCACTTGTCCGAAACTCTTTGCCCTTGTCCCGTATTCTCCTCCCTTGTCCGCCCCTCTTTGCCCTTGTCCGTCCCTCTTTGCCCTTGTCCGCACCTCTTTGTCCTTGTCCCGTATTCTCCGCACTTCTGAACCCCTCTTTGCCCTTGTCCGCCCCTCTTTGCACTTTTCCGCCCCTCTTTGCCCTTGGCCCGTATTCTCTGCACTTGTCCGCCCCTCTTTCCCCTTGTCCCGTATTCTCCGCACTTGTCCGCCCCTCTTAGGCCTTGTCTGCCCCTCTTTATATTTTTAAGCCCCTCTTTGAACTTGTCCTGTATTCTACGCACTTTTCCGCCCCTCTTTGCCCTTGTCCGCCCCTCTTTGCCCTTGTCCGCCCCTCTTTGCCCTTGTCCGCCCCTCTTTGCCCTTGTCCGCCCCTCTTTGCCCTTGTCCGCCCCTCTTTGCCCTTGTCCGCCCCTCTTTGCCCTTGTCCGCCCCTCTTTGCCCTTGTCCGCCCCTCTTTGCCCTTGTCCGCCCCTCTTTGCCCTTGTCCGCCCCTCTTTGCCCTTGTCCGCCCCTCTTTGCCCTTGTCCGCCCCTCTTTGCCCTTGTCCGCCCCTCTTTGCCCTTGTCCGCCCCTCTTTGCCCTTGTCCGCCCCTCTTTGCCCTTGTCCGCCCCTCTTTGCCCTTGTCCGCCCCTCTTTGCCCTTGTCCGCCCCTCTTTGCCCTTGTCCGCCCCTCTTTGCCCTTGTCCGCCCCTCTTTGCCCTTGTCCGCCCCTCTTTGCCCTTGTCCGCCCCTCTTTGCCCTTGTCCGCCCCTCTTTGCCCTTGTCCGCCCCTCTTTGCCCTTGTCCGCCCCTCTTTGCCCTTGTCCGCCCCTCTTTGCCCTTGTCCGCCCCTCTTTGCCCTTGTCCGCCCCTCTTTGCCCTTGTCCGCCCCTCTTTGCCCTTGTCCGCCCCTCTTTGCCCTTGTCCGCCCCTCTTTGCCCTTGTCCGCCCCTCTTTGCCCTTGTCCGCCCCTCTTTGCCCTTGTCCGCCCCTCTTTGCCCTTGTCCGCCCCTCTTTGCCCTTGTCCGCCCCTCTTTGCCCTTGTCCCGCATTTTCCGCCCTTGTCCGCCCCTCTTTGCCCTTGTCCCGCTTTTTCCGCCCTTGTCCGCCCCTCTTTGCCCTTGTCCCGCTTTTTCCGCCCTTGTCCGCCCCTCTTTGCCCTTGTCCCGCTTTTTCCGCCCTTGTCCGCCCCTCTTTGCCCTTGTCCCGCTTTTTCCGCCCTTGTCCGCCCCTCTTTGCCCTTGTCCCGCTTTTTCCGCCCTTGTCCGCCCCTCTTTGCCCTTGTCCCGCTTTTTCCGCCCTTGTCTGCCCCTCTTTGCCCTTGTCCGCCCCTCTTTGCCCTTGTCCGCCCCTCTTTGCCCTTGCCCGCCCCTCTTTGCCCTTGCCCGCCCCTCTTTGCCCTTGCCCGCCCCTCTTTGCCCTTGCCCGCCCCTCTTTGCCCTTGCCCGCCCCTCTTTGCCCTTGCCCGCCCCTCTTTGCCCTTGTCCCGCATTTTCCGCCCTTGCCCGCCCCTCTTTGCCCTTGTCCCGCATTTTCCGCCCTTGCCCGCCCCTCATTGCCCTTGTCCCGCATTTTACGCCCTTGCCCGCCCCTCTTTGCCCTTGTCCCGCATTTTCCGCCCTTGCCCGCCCCTCTTTGCCCTTGTCCCGCATTTTCCGCCCTTGCCCGCCCCTCTTTGCCCTTGTCCCGCATTTTCCGCCCTTGCCCGCCCCTCTTTGCCCTTGTCCCGCATTTTCCGCCCTTGCCCGCCCCTCTTTGGCCTTGTCCCGCATTTTCCGCCCTTGCCCGCCCCTCTTTGCCCTTGCCCGCCCCTCTTTGCCCTTGCCCGCCCCTCTTTGCCCTTGCCCGCCCCTCTTTGCCCTTGCCCGCCCCTCTTTGCCCTTGCCCGCCCCTCTTTGCCCTTGCCCGCCCCTCTTGGCCCTTGCCCGCCCCTCTTGGCCCTTGCCCGCTCCTCTTGGCCCTTGCCCGCCCCTCTTGGCCCTTGCCCGCCCCTCTTGGCCCTTGCCCGCCCCTCTTGGCCCTTGCCCGCCCCTCTTGGCCCTTGCCCGCCCCTCTTGGCCCTTGCCCGCCCCTCTTGGCCCTTGCCCGCCCCTCTTGGCCCTTGCCCGCCCCTCTTGGCCCTTGCCCGCCCCTCTTGGCCCTTGCCCGCCCCTCTTGGCCCTTGCCCGCCCCTCTTGGCCCTTGCCCGCCCTTCTTTGCCCTTGCCCGCCCCTCTTTGCCCTTGCCCGCCCCTCTTTGCCCTTGCCCGCCCCTCTTTGCCCTTGCCCGCCCCTCTTTGCCCTTGCCCGCCCCTCTTTGCCCTTGCCCGCCCCTCTTTGCCCTTGCCCGCCCCTCTTTGCCCTTGCCCGCCCCTCTTTGCCCTTGTCCGCCCCTCTTTGCCCTTGTCCGCCCCTCTTTGCCCTTGTCCCGCATTTTCCGCAATTGTCCGCCCCTCTTTGCCCTTGTCCCGCATTTTCCGCACTTGTCCGCCCCTCTTTGCCCTTGTCCCGCATTTTCGGCACTTGTCCGCCCCTCTTTGCTCTTGTCCCGTATTCTGCGAACTTCTCCGTCCCTCTTTGCCCTTGTCCACCCCTCTTTGCCCTTGTCTACCCCTCTTTGCCCTTTTCTGTCCCTCTTTGCCCTTTTCTGTCCCTCTTTGCCCTTTTCTGTCCCTCTTTGCCCTTTTCTGTCCCTCTTTGCCCTTGTCCGTTATTCTCCGCAGTTGACCGCACCTCTTTGGCCTTTTCCGGCCCTCTTTGCCCTTGTCCCGTATTCTCCGCACTTGTCCGCCCCTCTTTGCCTTTGTCCGAAACTCTTTGCCCTTGTCCCGTATTCTCCTCCCTTGTCCGCCCCTCTTTGCCCTTGTCCGCCCCTCTTTGCCCTTGTCCGCCCCTCTTTGCCCTTGTCCGAACCTCTTTGTACTTGTCCCGTATTCTCCGCAATTCTCCACCCCTCTTTGCACTTGTCCGCCCCTCTTTTCCCCTTGTCCCGTATTCTCCGCACTTGTCCCGCCCCTCTTTGCCCTTGTCCCCCATTTTCCGCACTTGTCCGCCCCTCTTTGCCCTTGTCCCCCATTTTCCGCACTTGTCCCGCCCCTCTTTGCCCTTGTCCCCCATTTTTCCGCACTTGTCCGCCCCTCTTTGCCCTTGTCCCACATTTTTTTGCACTTGTCCGCCCCTCTTTATCCTTGTCCCCCCATTTTCCGCACTTGTCCCGCCCCTCTTTGCCCTTGTCCCGCATTTTCCGCACTTGTCCGCCCCTGTTTGCCCTTGTCCCGTATTCTCCGCACTTCTACGCCCCTCTTTGCTCTTGTCCCGTATTCTGCGAACTTCTCCGTCCTTCTTTGCCCTTGTCCGTCCTTCTTTGCCCTTGTCCACCCCTCTTTGCCCTTGTCCACCCCTCTTTGCCCTTGTCCCACCCCTCTTTGCCCTTGTCCACCCCTCTTTGCCCTTGTCCACCCCTCTTTGCCCTTGTCCACCCCTCTTTGCCCTTGTCCACCCCTCTTTGCCCTTGTCCACCCCTCTTTGCCCTTGTCCACCCCTCTTTGCGCTTGTCCACCCCTCTTTGCGCTTGTCCACCCCTCTTTGCGCTTGTCCACCCCTCTTTGCCCTTGTCCCACCCCTCTTTTGCCCTTGTCCACCCCTCTTTTGCCCTTGTCCCACCCCTCTTTGCCCTTGTCCACCCCTCTTTGCCCTTGTCCACCCCTCTTTTGCCCTTGTCCACCCCTCTTTGCCCTTGTCCACCCCTCTTTTGCCCTTGTCCACCCCTCTTTGCCCTTGTCCACCCCCTCTTTGCCCTTGTCCACCCCTCTTTGCCCTTGTCCACCCCTCTTTGCCCTTGTCCACCCCTCTTTGCCCTTGTCCACCCCTCTTTGCCCTTGTCCCACCCCTCTTTGCCCTTGTCCACCCCTCTTTGCCCTTGTCCACCCCTCTTTGCCCTTGTCCACCCCTCTTTTGCCCTTGTCCACCCCTCTTTGCCCTTGTCCACCCCTCTTTGCCCTTGTCCACCCCTCTTTGCCCTTGTTCCACCCCTCTTTGCCCTTGTCCCACCCCTCTTTGCCCTTGTCCACCCCTCTTTGCCCTTGTCCACCCCTCTTTGCCCTTGTCCACCCCTCTTTGCCCCTTGTCCACCCCTCTTTGCCCTTGTCCACCCCTCTTTTGCCCTTGTCCCACCCCTCTTTGCCCTTGTCCACCCCTCTTTGCCCTTGTCCACCCCTCTTTGCCCTTGTCCACCCCTCTTTGCCCTTGTCCACCCCTCTTTGCCCTTGTCCACCCCTCTTTGCCCTTGTCCCGTATTCTCCGCAGTTGACCGCACCTCTTTGGCCTTGTCCCGCCCCTCTTTGCCATTGTCCGCCCCTCTTTGCCCTTGTCCCGAGTTCTCCGCACTTGTCCGCCCCTCTTTTGCCCTTGTCCGAAACTCTTTGCCCTTGTCCCGTATTCTCCTCCCTTGTCCGCCCCTCTTTGCCCTTGTCCGCCCCTCTTTGCCCTTGTCCGCCCCTCTTTTGCCCTTGTCCGCCCCTCTTTGCCCTTGTCCGCCCCTCTTTGCCCTTGTCCGCCCCTCTTTGCCCTTGTCCGCCCCTCTTTGCACTTGTCCGCACCTCTTTGTACTTGTCCCGTATTCTCCGCAATTCTTCACCCCTCTTTGCACTTGTCCGCCCCTCTTTGCCCTTGTCCCGCATTTTCCGCACTTGTCCGCCCCTCTTTGCCCTTGTCCCCCCATTTTCCGCACTTGTCCGCCCCTCTTTGCCCTTGTCCCCCATTTTCCGCACTTGTCCGCCCCTCTTTGGCCTTGTCCCCCATTTTTCCGCACTTGTCCGCCCCTCTTTGCCCTTGTCCCCCATTTTCCGCACTTGTCCTGCCCCTCTTTGCCCTTGTCCCCCATTTTCCGCACTTGTCCCGCCCCTCTTTGCCCTTGTCCCCCCATTTTCCGCACTTGTCCGCCCCTCTTTGCCCTTGTCCCCCATTTTCCGCACTTGTCCGCCCCTCTTTGCCCTTGTCCCCCCTTTTTCCGCACTTGTCCGCCCCTCTTTGCCTTTGTCCCGTATTCTCCGCACTTGTCCGCCCCTCTTTTGCTCTTGTCCCGTATTCTGCGAACTTCTCCGTCCCTCTTTGCCCTTGTCCACCCCTCTTTTGCCCTTGTCCACCCCTCTTTGCCCTTTTCTGTCCCTCTTTGCCCTTGTCCCCGTATTCTCCGCACTTGTCCGCCCCCTCTTTTGCCCTTGTCCGAAACTCTTTGCCCTTGTCCCGTATTCTCCTCCCTTGTCCCGCCCCTCTTTGCCCTTGTCCGCCCCTCTTTGCCCTTGTCCGCCCCTCTTTGCCCTTGTCCGCCCCTCTTTGCCCTTGTCCCGCCCCTCTTTGCCCTTGTCCGCCCCTCTTTGCCCTTGTCCGCCCCTCTTTGCCCTTGTCCGCCCCTCTTTGCTCTTGTCCGCCCCTCTTTGCCTTTGTCCGCCCCTCTTTGCCCTTGTCCGCCCCTCTTTTGCCCTTGTCCCCGCCCCTCTTTTGCCCTTGTCCGCCCCTCTTTGCCCTTGTCCGCCCCTCTTTTGCCCTTGTCCGCCCCTCTTTGCCCTTGTCCGCCCCTCTTTGCCCTTGTCCGCCCCTCTTTGCCCTTGTCCCCCATTTTCCGCACTTGTCCCCCATTTTCCGCACTTGTCCGCCCCTCTTTGCCCTTGTCCGCCCCTCTTTTGCCCTTGTCCGCCCCTCTTTGCCCTTGTCCGCCCCTCTTTGCCCTTGTCCGCCCCTCTTTGCCCTTGTCCGCCCCTCTTTTGCCCTTGTCCGCCCCTCTTTGCCCTTGTCCGCCCCTCTTTGCCCTTGTCCGCCCCTCTTTGCCCTTGTCCGCCCCTCTTTGCCCTTGTCCGCCCCTCTTTGCCCTTGTCCGCCCCTCTTTGCCCTTGTCCGCCCCTCTTTTGCCCTTGTCCGCCCCTCTTTGCCCTTGTCCGCCCCTCTTTGCCCTTGTCCGCCCCTCTTTGCC